>NW_027278602.1:0-161948 GCF_030028105.1 Mobula birostris
GGGTGCAGCTGATTTAGAGAGAGAGAGCAGCGAGCAGCTCGTGAGTCGTCATGGTGACGGAGGGCGGTGTTATGTGATGGACAGCTGGTGTTCAGCATGCTGAGATAAACACAAGGTCAGCTGGTTGTTAGACACACACATGGTTCTGGACACTGGATGAGCTTTGTTGTGCCCACAGAAAGGTGGGTCTTTGGAGCATCGATCAGTGTGGAAAAGGGGTGACCGGTGGGAAGTTAGCAATGTGTCCAACCCTGGCCTCGGTTGATAACTTAAGCACAGAAGACGGTCTCCTTTTCGTGGTCACATTCAGGGATTTCGGAAGGCAATGGAGGATCGACGGCATTGGTTTACTCGAACAACCACCACACCTCTGTCTCTCCATCACTACTCAAATCAGTAACACAAACTGAACTGATTTCATTTACCCATCATCGTTAGACTGTATCCATTTACTTCCTAAGCTTGAAGAAGCTTGGCTTTTATATATTTCCACACTTATATATGCATAAACTTTGCTAACCTGTTTTATTTATCTGATTTTATGTTACTGTTTTGCGTAGTTACTCATAAAAATAGAAATAGTTAACAGCAAAACCAGACTCCAGGTATGTTCCATTACTGCTGGTTCTTTAAACCCTTTATGGGGTTCGTAACAAAATTGGAGGCACCGCTGGGATCTCCAGTTTAGCAACTGGTCCTTTAAATTTCGATGTGATTGGGGAAGATTTGTTTGTGTGGGAAAACAGGAAAACAAAACAGCAGAAATGGAGGCTAGTATTGAAAGATTTATGGCAGAACAAACCCCTGAAGACTTGGATGATGCTAAGAGGGCTCTGCTGTTGGGAATTGCTGACATGTTAAACCTTATTGTGACCACTAGAATGAGGAAGGTGTTAATACAGGCGTTAATAGCACAGCATTATATATCCAAGGGAACGTTTGAAGAGGATATGTGGGAAATGTTTGTTGAAAGTAAACCTACTGAGGCTGAGGATCAGCTTCGGTTAGAAATATTAAAGAAGGAGGATGAGAAAGAGGCTGAGACCCTTTCAGAGTCTGCTAAGTCAGCGGCGAGGTTGTTTTAACCCACGAGGTTGAGTTTACTCCGGATGAGAGTTTCCCAGAGAGTAGCTGGCAGGATCAGGGTAACCTGCAATGTGAAACTGGGACCAGTGATGAAGGCCTGAACAGGCAGCCGTCCCGATTGCCTGTATTCAGGTTGTTGAAGTACCTGTGGATTCACAGGGTACTGAACCTTGTGTTGAAACTCAGTTAAGGTCTGAGGTGTCTGACTTGGTTGAAAAGGAATGCAGTCCTTTAGTGTAAGATGGACTTGGTTCAGTGAATAAGGGGTTAACCTTGGTACCAGTGGAAATTGAGGATTCTCGGTCACTTGTATTAGACAGTGTTCTAAAAGTTGGAGATGAGATGAAAATTGGTGAGGTAAATGTTATTGAAGATAAAGAAAGAAGTGTTGTTTCTGAACCTTTGAATAAGGTAAATTTAAAGTCTGGATTGGTTTCAGGACCGTTGACCTTGCTGAAGGGACGGTGGTTTGGTAACAAGGTGCCTGCTAGTCTGTTACCGTTTGTTTTGGACTTTAGAAATAAACAAACTGAAGTTTGTGGTGTGGAGAGACAAAACTTGAAGTGTTGTTTTGACCAGGAGGGACCATCTGTGTGTGTTACTATGGAAACCTGTGGAACTAAATATGTTGGAGATAAAAGTAATTACTTGTTTGGAATTAACAACTTGTTTGGAAGTTCACCAAATGGGCTTAGTTTGGGAAACACTGGTGATAAGGTGTTACCTGTGCAGCATGAAGTTCAGGCAGTTATGTGAGCTGATCACGTGATGGTTAATTGTTCTGGTGAAGTGGAAAAGGGACAATGGGTGATGAAACGCCAGTTTGAATATACCAGGATCTGGTTCTGCAGGAATTTGACTTTTTTTGTAACAAAGCATGTGAAAGAGAAAGACGATATCATGGTAGATTGACTATCTGAATGTTAATTTTAAAAGTGAAATAGAAACTAGTATTTGTATACGATTCTGTCATGTGCTACATGATAATCACATCCGCATTGCTTTATATTTTGTAATGCACAGTTAAAAATTTTGCTCTTTGATCACAATTTTTCCAAAAGGTAAGTAGGTGTGACGATATCCTGAATGATCCCTTATGGACTGTACCTTTAAATAGAGAGAGAGGATTCAGCTGATTTAGAGAGAGAGAGCAACAAGCAGCTCGTGAGTCGTCATGGTGACCGAGGGCGGTGTTATGTGATGGACAGCTGGTGTTCAGCATGCTGAGATAAACACAAGGTCAGCTGGTTGTTAGACACACACATGGTTTAGCACACTGGATGAGCTTTGTAGTCCCCACAGAAAGGTGGGTTTTTGGAGGATTGATCAGTGGCTCTCGCAGTGTGGAAAAGGGCTGACCGGTGGGAAGATATCAGTGTATCCAATCCTTGCCTAGGTTAATAACTACAGAAGTTGGTCTCCTTTATGTGGTCACATTCGGTGACTTAAAGGTCATTTCGGAGGACAACGGAGGGTCGACGGCATCGGCTTACTCATATAACCACCAAACCTCTCTCTCTCCATCACTGCTCAACTCAATCACACGAACAGAGCTGATTTCATTTACCCATCATCGTAAGACTGTATCCATTGTTATATACCTCGTGGGTATTTTCTGACTGCCTTATGACCATGATGTAATTGAGTATCTTGTGAGCATGATGTAATGGTCTTGTGATGGTGGGATGATGTAAATTTCCCGCCAGTGTGACGTCACGTGATGACATGTTCCCTACAGGTATATGAAAGTGGAAACCCCTGTTGTGTTGCAGTTGATTCGTTGTTTAATTCGTCAGTTAGTCCGACCTGCTGCGTATTCGTCTCATGCCGAGATTTCATTTTAAAGTGGAGTTATACATTCTGTTGTAAGGTGATATCGTAGTGCCGGCAGTTTCACCAATCGCTGCCAGCTTTTTGTGTTGCACCTCTGATTTACCTTTACAGTCTAGTATAGGAGAGTGAAGACCTTACTGAAGTACGGGATCACGAAGGATTGAGTAAAGTTGGTGTCGTTCGGCGGTTTTATAAAGGATCGACCTTATTGAATCTTCGTTCAGGAATCTGAGAGAGCCGCTGAAGGATCAGGAAGGTTTATGCAGTGTACAAAAGATCAGTTCCTTTAAGCCATTTTATTTCCTTCGTTGTGAATCCTTTGGACGGGATCAGCAGTAACGTCACGCCTGGATGAATTCCGTTTCCAGAGAAGTCTCTCCGTACCGACTGTATAAATCACTTGAACTTTTGAATTTACCACTTTAAGAACTGTTCCAGAGTTGCTGTACAATGGTTAACTTCCGGTTAAGTTAGTCGTTTGAATACTTTTCGCTATTGTTCAGCAGAGTTTAATAAATGTTTGTGTTTGTTTGTAAAACCTGACTAAATTCTATATTCAGTGTTGCTGGACAGGTGACAGAATTGGGGCTCGTCTGTGATATGTTCCGATTTTGAGGCTAAGTGTTTCTTTAATTATCAACCTGATGTGGAAAAGGGAAATACCCGATTCTTTTGTTTGATTGGTCTGTGGGTGGTATTCGGCAGCAATGAATATTGACGAGTTTATGGCATCCCCAAACCCGGAGGTATTAGCGAAGGCCAAAAGGGATGATGTATCCGAGATTTCTAGAAGTCTGGACCTTAAAGGTATTTCGAAGGTTACAACAAAGCCAGTAATTCAAAGGGAAATAGCGGAATATTATATAAATTCGGGTGATTCTGATAAAGAAGTGTTAGATATGTCTCCAATGAGTAATCTGGAGATGCAGTTACATATTGAACAGATAAAGTTGGAATTATTTAAAGCGGAGGTGGCCGAAAGAGAAGCTTATAGGAAAAGCGAATTTGGAGAAAGAGAAACAGATAAACAGAGGGAATTTGAGCTAGCCATGGAGAAATTAAAGATGGAGAATCAATCCTCTGGTCCTAGGAAACCCGTTTGTTGCTAGTCGGGAAGTTATATTAGTTCCTCCATTTAATGAAACAGAAGTGGATAAATATTTCCAACACTTTGAAACTGAAGCTCTGATTTCAGGGTGGCCGAAAGATAAATGGCTTGTGATGTTACCAAGTGTAATTAAAGTTAAAGCTCAAAAAGTTTATACAGCTTTAACTGCTGAGCAAACACTTGATTATGATATTGTGAAGCATCATATACTGGAAGTGCATGAACTGGTTCCAGGAGCTTATAGAGAAAGATGCAGAAATTTGAAGAAACCTGTAGAAGAAAAAAAAACTTACGTGGAATTTGCCTACGATAAATCTGTGCGTTTCGAGTAATGGGTTTCCTCTAAAAATGTGAATGAAGAGTATAATGACTTAAAATAGTTTATTTTAATGGAGGAATTTAAAAGGAGCATCCCTGTTGAAGTAAGGACATACTTAAATGAGAGGGACACTGCTACATTGCAGGAGTCTGCTAAATTAGCAGATGAGTATGTTCTAATCCACAAGTGTAAATTTCCTCCGGGTAGAACTTTCAAAAGGAAAAATAGCACAGAGAGTCAAGGTAAACCAGAAATTAAATCAGAAGTTGGTGAGAACCGTAAGGATGAATGGAAACATGTGAAGGAAAGACATCTTGGTCCTATTTGTAATTATTGTAAGAAACCTGGTCACGTAATAGCTAACTGTTTCCGATTGAAGAAGGAGGAGAAGGAGGCGGTCCCAGATGTTTGTGTGCAACATATTGAAACACCTGCAAATCCACAGGGTTCGAAAAATTCGAATGAAGCTTTGTCAGAGTCTGACCAAGTTAAGAGGGAATATGATCATTTTATAACTGAAGGATTTGTATCCTTGACAGAGGAATCCACTCCAATGCTAATAAAAATCCTTAGGGATACTGAAGCTTCTCAGTCACTTATGTTAGACAGTGTTCTAAGTTTAGTGATGAGTCTGACATTGGTGAGGTGAACTATATACGCGGTGTTGGGAGTGCCCTTATGCCTGTACATTTGCATAAAGTAAATTTAAGGTCAGGGTTAGTTAAAGGACCTGTTAAAGTAGGACCACAACCCAGTTTACCCGTGAATGGTGTTTCTCTGTTGTTAGGAAATTACTTAGCAAATGGACAAGTTTTTCCTGAAGTGCGTTTGACAATAAAGCCCGTCTCTGAGGAACCAAAGGTGGATTCTAACACGGATTCTTCTCATGTTGTAATCCGAGCTATGGCCAAAAAGATTGATGTGCAGAATGGGTCTGCTACCATGACTGATCACCTCGGGGTTCGAATTTTGAGGATGTGTCAGAATCGTTCTTACATTCATTGTTTGATCAAGATTCTTGTAGGAAGGCCGACCATGAAGATTTTTCTCTGTCTCAGACGGAGATGGTAGCAGAGCAGATTAAAGATCCTGAAATTATCAAATTAAAGGAACAAGCTCTTCCAGGTAGTGAAATTGAGAAGGTGCCAGCGGGATATTATTTTGAGGAGGGAGTATTAATGAGGAAGTGGAGATCACCAACGATTCCTGCAAGTGAAGAATGGGAGGTTGTTTACCAGGTAGTAGTTCCTAAAGGTTATCGGAATGAGATTTTAACTTTGGCTCATAATATGCCCTTGGGTGGCCATCAAGGTATGAAGTCAGTGCAGGAATCCTTAGGTTTTAGTCCTATTGAAATTGTGTTTGGACAAAGAGTTAGAGGACATTTGGCCTTGTTAAAAGAACGGTGGATTAATAAATAGGGTACATACTAATTTGCTGCATTATGTTTGAAAATTTAAAGAAAGATTACATAAAGCTTATAGCTTAGCTAGGGAAAATTTAAAATCGGCTCAGGAAAAAAGAAACCTTGGTATGATAAGGAAGCTAGAATGAGGTCATTTAAGCCTGGAGATAAGGTGTTGGTTCTTTTCCCGGTGCAAACAACCCCTTTACAAGTTAAATTTCATGGTCCTTATGAGGTATAACAAAAGATAATTATGTGGATTATGTGATTTAAAAACACCAGATCGAAGAAGGCCAACACAGCTTTGCCATATAAATATGATAAAACCATCTTATGAGAAACAGACCACTAGAATGACTGTTGTGGTCAATAATAGTGAGTCTGATCCCATGAGGAACTTAATGGTTTATTCATCTGTAACTCATTTTAAACCCAACATTATTTCTGCCAGGTAACCAAACTCAACAATTCTGGAAAATATTGATGAGAAATGCGTTCATTTACAGCCGGAACAGAGGCAGCAGATGAAGCAATTAATTCTTAAATATAGGGATTTATTTCCAGATGTTCCTAAAAGAACCACAGTAGCTTCACATGATGTAGGTGTTGGAGATACCAAACCCATAAAGCAACATCCATATCAGATAAACATGTAAAAATGTGAACTTGCTGAACATGAAATTAAACATATGTTGGAAAATAATATTATTAGACCTTCTAATTCGAATTGGAGTTCAGCTTGTGTTATGGTGCCTAAACCAGACAGTAGTATTCAGTTTTGTATGGATTCCAGGAAGGTGAATGCTGTGACAAAAACTGATGTGTGTCCTATTCCTAGAGTGGATGATTGTGTGGACAAAGTTGGAAAAGCAAAGTTCCTTACAAAGATTGATTTGGTAAAAGGTTATTGGTGTGTTCCATTGACGGATACAGGTAGAGAGATTTCTGCATTTGTAACCCCATCTGGGTTATATGAATATAATGTTCTTCCCTTTGGGATGAAGTATGCACCACGTACTTTCCAGCGGATGATTAATTCTGTGATTCATGGGTTAAAAGATACAGATGCCTATATTGATGATTAAGTTACAGGAAATGATACTTTGGAAGCCCTTATTACTGAGGTGGAGAAACTATTTGAAAGGCTTTCAAAAACTAACTTAACTATTAACTTAGCTAAAAGTGAATTTGGTCATGTCACTGTGACCTACCTTGGTTATGTTGTGGGTCAGGGTAAGTTAGCTCCTATTCAGGCAAAAGTTCGGGCAGTTTTACAGGTACCAATTCTAACTGGTAAAAAGACTCTCAGAAAATTCTTGGGAATGGTAGGATATTACCGTAAATTACCGTTAACTAATCTCTTGAAGAAAAGTGAAAAGTTTGTTTGGACAGAGCCTTGTTAAGAGGCCTTTGATAAATTGAAAACTCTGCTATGTCACAAACCGGTGCTCAGGTCACCTTACTTTGAAAGCACATTTTCATTAGCTGTAGATGCTAGTGATGAGGCTGCAGGAGCAGTGTTACTTCAAAGGGATGATGGTAATCAGGCTGATTGTCCAATAGCTTACTTTTCTAAGGAATTTAATCAGCATCAAAGAAATTATTCAACCATAGAAAAGGAATTATTATCTCTTGTTTTGACTTTACAACATTTTGATGTGTATGTTGGTACAACTCAGAAACCACTCATAGTTTACACCGATCATAATCTGTTAGTGATATTGAGTAAGATGAAAAACAAAATTAGAAGGTTACTGAATTGGAGTTTGATGTTGCAGGAGTATAATATTTTGATAACTCATATTAAAGGCAAAGATAACGTGATTGCTGACTGTCTATCTAGATGTTGAATGCACAATGTATTTTTTATGGCGTGGTAATGTATTTCCTGTAAATGTATTTTAACATTTCTAATAGTCCTACTGTATATTAGTTTGTAAGGTGCTGTATGATAACACTGTGTACATTGCGTATGTTGTAGATTTTATAGATTTCTAATTTTTTTCTGTAAATAGTTGTTAATTTTTTCTCATCAAAGACCACAATTTTCCATTTTTGCAGGAAGGTGTTACATACCTCGTGGGTATCTTGTGACGGTCTTATGACCATGATGTATTTGAGTATTTTGTGAGCATGATGTAATGGTCTTGTGATGGTGGGGTGATGTAGTTTTCCCGCTAGTGTGACGTCACGTGATGACATGTTCCCTACAGGTATATAAAAGGGGGAAACCCCTGCTGTGTTGCAGTTGATTCGTCAGTTACTTCGACCTGCTGCGTATTCGTCTCATGCCGAGGTTTCGTTTTAAAGTGGAGTTATACATTCTATTGTAAGGTGATATCGTTGTGCCAGCAGTTTCACCAATCACTGCACGTTTTCTGTGTTGCACCTTTGATTTACCTTTACAGTCTAGTATAGGAGAGTGAAGACCGTACTGAAGTACGGGAACACGAAGGATTGAGTAAAGTTGGTGTCGTTCGGCGGTTTTATAAAGGATCGACCTTATTGAATCTTCGTTCAGAAATAGTGGCTTGCATCTGAGATAGCCGCTGCAAGATCAGGAAGGTTTGTGCAGTGTCCAAAAGGTCAGTCCCTTTAAGCCGTTTTATTTCCTTCGTCGTGAAGGAGCTCGATAGGTTTGGAGAACACGCAACGAGGTATGAGGTGAAATACAGTGTATGTAAGTGTACGGTCACGTACAATTGGTAGAAGGAATAAGGGCGAAGAAAAAAATAAATAAATGGGAGAAAATTCAAAAATCAGAGGTGCATAGGTACTTGGGAGTCCTTGAGCAGGAGTCCCAAAAGGTTTGCTTGCAGATTGAGTTGATAAAGGATAACAACTGTAATGTTAGCTTTTCAGAGCAAGGATGTGACACTGTAGCTTTATAACACATTTGTCAGATCGCTGTTGGTGTAACACACATCAAAGTTGCTGGTGAACGCAGCAGGCCAGGCAGCATCCCTAGAAAAAAGTACAGTGGACGTTTCAGGCCGAGACCCTTCATCAGGAGATCTGATGAAGGGTCTGGCCAGAAACGTCGACTGTACCTCTTCCTAGAGATGCTGCCTGGCCTGCTGCGTTCACCAGCAACTTTTACGTGTGTTGCTTGAAATTCCAGCATCTGCAGATTTCCTTCTGTTCGCTCTTCTTGTATTGTGAGCAGTTTCCGACCTCCTATCTGAGAAAAGATGTGATCGTATTGGAACGGGTCCGGAGAAGGTTCATGACAATGATTCCAGGAATGAAAGGGTTAACGTATGAGGAGCGTTAGACGGCCTTGACCTGTACTCGCTGGTCCATAAGAAAGAGAGGGGATCTCATTGAAACCTATTAAATATTCAAAGACCTCAATAGACTGCCTATAAGGAAGATGCACCTTATACTGTGTGAGTTTGGGACCAGAGGCCACGACCTCAATTATATAGGGCATCGATTGAAAGCAGAGATGAGGAGGAATTTCTTTAGCAGGGATGGGTAAATCTTTGGAATTCATTGCCATGGACAGAGTAGACGCCAAGTTAGTGAGTGTATTTTAAATGGATGTTCAAAGATTATGGGGAGAAGGCAGGTGAATGGAGTTGAGAGAGATAATCAATTGGACACGAAGGAATGGTGGAGCAGACTTGATTGGCTGAGCAGCCCCTGTCTCATACCTCATGGCTCATGGCCTGAAGAAGAGGCTAGTGAGGTTGCAGTAGGGTTAGGGTATTGTTCGGGTATCCCCGCCTGGATTATTGTATTCAGTTTTGGTCATTCTGCTATAGGAGAGATGACGTCAAGCTACAATGAGTGCAGAGAAGATTTATGAGAATGGTGCCGGTACTCGAGGGACTGAGTTCTGGAGAGAGGTTGGGCAGGTTGGGACTTCATGCCTCGAAGTGCAGGAGATTGAGGCTGACCTTGTGCAGGATTTCCAAACCATGAGTGTACAGAGCAGTCCCTTTCCCCGCTTTTGTGGAATCAACCAACAGAGGGCACCAGTTTGAGGTGAGAGAGGATTGATGTAATAGGGATCCCAGGGGAAAATTATTAACCCACTCATTTCCGGTTCATTGTTTAACTAACACTCTCAGGCTGGAGGAGCAACACCTCATATTACATTCCGGCAGTCTACTACTGATGATATGAACATCGATGTATTCAACTTGAACCTCCACCTTTTCTTTTCATCAACCCACATGTCCGTCTCCTCCATTCCGTCTTCCCACTTCTCTCTTCTCCACTGCAGATTGTCTCCCTCTAGTTCCTCTTTTCCTTCCTTCTTTTTCCCATTTTCCGCTCTCCTATCCTATCAGATTCCCTCTTTTCAGCCCTTTGCATTTTCCACCTCCCACCTCACACCGTCTCACTTCATCTCCCACCTCCCCCACCCACTCACCTTCACTCTTATCTGGCTTCACCTTGGACCAGACCAGCTTGGACTCTTTCCACTCCCCGCACCATCTTGTTCTGGCTTCTCCCCAATTCCAGTCCCGATGACGGGTCTTGGCAGGAAATCTCTGTTTTGCTTTATCCCCCTCTATAGAAGCTACCTGGTCTCTTGACTTCCTCCAGCATTTTGCGTATGTTACTCTGCATCTGCAACATCTGCAGAATCTCATCGGGACAGCGTGCAGAATGCAGACACTACATCGGGTCTCACTAATGTCAAGGAGGCCATACCGGGAAAACTGGAAATAGTAGATGACCCCAACAGTCACGATGTTGAAGAGTTGCCTCATACGGAAGGACTGTTTGGGACCTTGACTAGTGGTGAGGAGAGTGGTTTGGAGCAGGTCTGGCAATTCTTCCACTTGCAGTTGGCTTCCAGCCCCCTGCACCTCTCGTTATCGCTGCAAGCCTCTCCCTTTTGTGGACAACACTGCCACTTGGTGGTGAATTGCCATAACAGGACCCCCTGATTTATGGACACTATTGTCACCAGGTGGCGCTCCGCCACAATAGTGTTGAGAGACAGAAACGTGACGCTGCAACCTGCTGAAATGTTTATTCAAGATTCAAGGTTGTTTAGTTCCATTTCCAGCAGACAAGTGTAAATGAGGTCGAAGTAATCCTTACTCCGGCTCCAATGCAGCACAAAAACACAATAGTGAAAACATACATCCACAGCTTATATATTGTGTATGGATTGATTGTATGTCCTTAAAGTGACGCTTGGCATAGGATGTCTGCACATAAGATGACAGACAAGTGGAGGGGTCTGATGGTGTGGAAGGGTGGGTTAGTGGGTAGAGATATTTAACAGCCTTCCTGCTTGGGAAAAGTAGCCGTCCCAGAGGCTGGTAGTCCTGGTGAGGATGCTGCGTAGTCTACCCCCCGATGGGAGTGGGGCAAACAGTCCGTGAGCCAGATGGGTGGAGGGAGATTATGAGAATCAGGTTTGTGCTTGATCTCAAGAGAGAGAATTTGGAAAATACCAATGAGATGCCTTTTAGAACAGCTTGTAATTGTCCGCACTGGGGAAAAGTTAATTCTGGATTGGGTGTTGTGTAATGAACCAAATTTGATTAGGGAGCTCATGGTAAAGGAAGCATGTGGATGCAGTGATCATAACATGTTAGAATTCACCCTGCACTTTGAGTGGGGAAAGGTACAACAAGATGCATCATTATTAGTGGAGTGAGGGGAACTACGGAGGCACGGGAGAAGAGCTCACCATAGTTGATAGGAAGGGAACACTAGCAGGGATGATGGCAGAATAGTAATGGCTGGAGTTGCTCAACTTGACAGCCTGAGGGTTGAAGAGAAGCACATCATACTCCACCTGTGTAGCTCAAACCTGAATGCATCAGTATCGATTTCTCCTTCCAGTTGAAAACAAAATCACTGCCCATCGCCTTTCCTTCTATTCTTCACTCTGGGCATTCACCAGTAAAGTTATGTAAATATGAAGCTACCATTCATTACGAGAGGACTATTCATAAGGATACTATGTTGAAACATTATCCGGCAACGGTTAAACCACGCGGACTATTATGAATAGTGTAGGGACTCATCTCGGGAAAAATTGGACAGAGTCCAGAGGAGGTTCATGAAAATGATTCTGAGGCTGACAGGTTTAATGCATGAGGAGCATTTGATGTCTCTGGGCCTGTATCCTATAGCATTTAGAAAAAAAATGAGGGAGGCTGTCGAATGCCGAAAAGCTGAGAAAGAGTGCATGTGGAGAGGATTTTTCCTGCAGTCGGGGGCCAGGGGAACACACCCTCAGAATAGTGGGACCTCCATTTAGAACAGAGAAGAGGAAAAATTCTCCCACTGTGTCTTATGATCTCATGATTATTCAACACAACTGTTTATGATTTAAGCTCCTGTGTCCATTCCCCTCGCTCCCCTTAATTAATTATATATGTCCACCTCAAAAATACCCGGCCAACCAGCCTTCATACCCTCAGGGCAGTGAATCCCAAAGAGTGTACACTCAAATAGATAGATAGCTCATTGATCACAAAGCAAAATTAAATAGAAAATATAAATTTCCAGGAATTTTCACACATCTCCATTTGAAATGAGCATCTCTCATCGACCCTTCTCTGTGGCTCTCTGACTGACGAGGAGAGATACTTCAAGATGCTTCACAAATAACCTATTGTTTGTAAATATGTTCTAAATTCAGGGCCAACTCATCTCACCTCTGCTGGTAAATCATCCCATTTATTACACTGGTAAAACTGTTCTGGCTGACTCCATAGTTACTCTTAAGATTTCTTTCTGCTTGGGGGTTAAAGCCGTGCATAGAATTCCAGATGTAGCTTCACTGACACCCTGTACAATGGTAGCTACACTGGCCCATTACATAATCCCTGTGCGGTGAAGGCCAAAATACAATCTGCCTTTTGAACTACTTGATGCAGAAACAGAATGTCATCATTAGATTTCCTTCCTTTGCTTCTGTGTTCTCTGCATAGTTAGATAACCAATTTCCCCCTGGGATCAATAAAGTATGACTATGACTATTTCCCATCTCGTTCCCTCCTCCAGGTGATTAAGCAGTGAACATGTTTACTGAGCATATAAACGTGTACCAGAGCATGTCTGCAGGGTTAGTACTTTGCTCTGGGAGTAATATGTGGGAACCCCGGGAATCTTCCAGTCTCCCATATGGCCATATCTGTGCCAGGTGCACCAAGGTGCAGCTTCTGAGAGACCGCGTTTGGGATCTGGAGCTGCGGCTTGATGACCTGCAGCTTGTAATGGAATGTGAGCAGGAGTTAGATAGGAGCTACAAGGAGTTAGTCACCCCGAGGCTGCAGGAGTTAGATCAGTGGGTGACTGTCAGGGAAGGGATGGGAAGAGCTCAGATAGTAGAGAGCACCCCTGTGGCCATCCCCCTCAGTAATCGTTATCTCGTTTTGGATGCTGTTGAGAGGGATGACCTGACAGAGGACGACCACGGCGATCCGGTCTCTGGCACTGAGTCTGGTTCCATGGAGCAGGAGGGAAAGAGGAAGATGATCTCTGTTTTAAGTCGTCATAACCTGAATCCCGATTTTGGCTGTCATGGGTATCAGAATCATGCTGCACAGAACCGTCTGCGTTGGCAGACATTTAGCCATACTTCGAGTTACTGCGCAGGAAGGATAAATGTTAAAATCCATCTGTGGATCGTCAGTGGTTGGCTTAGTTGTCAACTGCACTGCAGGAACAACTTTACCATCTGCCCGGTCATTCCCTAACAGCAAAGTAACATCTTCCACCTGTAAACCGGAGCATAATCTGAACTTAACAGGTCCCGAAACCAACCCTGACTGTAAAGTTACCCTGTGCAATGGCACAGAAACCATGCTGCCCCCAATACCCTTAATAAGATTTGCCTCACCAATGTCCATCCCATCACCGAACTTTAGAACACTGTCTAATATAAGTGACTGAGAAGCCCCAGTATCTCGAAGAATTGTCACTGGTACCGGGGTTGACCCTTCCTTTACTAATACAAACCCATCTGACATAAAATGATCAAATACCTTCTTCACTCGGTCAGACCTCTCAGTCCTTAACTGAGCCTCAACAAAATGTGGGTTTATAGGTGATTCAACAGACTGATCACAGGCATTTGGGACTGCCTCCTTTTCCTTTTTCCTCTTCAGGATGGAACAATTAGCCATCATATGACCAGCTTTCTTACAATAGTAACAAGTAAGACCAGAATATTTCTCCTTCAACTTCTTCCCTTCATCCTTACTCTTGTTAATAGTCCCAGCATTAATTTCTGGTTTACCCTGGTTATTCCTGCTACTCTTTTGGTAGCTTTTATTCAGGGTAAATTTAACCTTATGAGTTAAAGCAAACTGATCTGCTAATCTAGCAGACTCCTGCAAAGTGGCAGCATCCTTTTCATCTAAATATGTCTTTAAGTCATTAGGGACGCATCTTTTGAATTCTTCAACTAAAACTAACTCTTTCAAGCTGTTAAAGTCATCATTTACATTTTTATATGTGTGCCAGCGGTCAAAACACACAAACTTCTCATAAGCAAATTCCATACAAGTCTGGTTCAGAGATCTCCTCAAATTTCTAAACTTTTGCCTGTATGCTTCTGGGACCAACTCATAAGCTTTGAGCACAGCCTGTTTCACAATGTCATAATCAGCTGTTTCATTAACTGTCGAAGCAGAATAGGCTTGCTGAGCCTTCCCCTTAATTACACTTTGTAAGAGAATAGGCCAACCCTCTTTTGGCCACTTTAAACTCTGAGCAAAATGCTGAAAGTATTTATCAACCTCTGCCTCATCAAATGGAGGTACCAATTTAACTTCCCGACTGGCCTCAAACTTATCACCAGAGTCTAACGCTAGACCCCTTTGCTGCAATCTCTCTATCTTTCCAGCTCAAACAGCCTCTGTCTTTCTGCTTCCTCCGTCTGTTTTTCTGCCTCTCTAGCTTCAAACTGCCTCTGCCTTTCTGCAGCCTCCATCTTTATTTTTTTTAACTTGTACGGGAGCTCAAGCTCACTCAGTTTACTTTCAGGAAACACCTCCAACTCCTCCACTTTAAACACACCCTTGGATACACAATGTTCAGTTATTATCCTCTGCCTCTGTGACCTCCTCATTGTCAATTTCACCTTTCCAAGTTTTAACCTTTTAGCAGTACTCAACAGCTCAATCCTTCTGGCATCCTCTAATGCCTCAGAGGTTGGCGCTTGCAGAAATCTATCAACATCCATTGCTGCTGATTTTTCACCCACAAATAAATCAAAAGGGATTTCCCCAATGAAATTGATAATTAATCAATCAATACGCCCCCGAATTTGTTCATATCCTGGACGCAGGCCCCAATTTTGTTACAAACCATAACGCTTTAGAAATGAACTAGCAGCAGTAGACTACACCTGAAGTCTGGCTTTGATGCTAAAACAACTATCTTTATTAGTATCGACTCATAATATAGTAACTTAAGCAAGATAAACAAAAGTTAACAGAGTTATGTGTGTATATATGTGTGGGTAAATATAAGTCCCAAACTATTGAGCTCGGGGGAAACAAGGCTTAGAGTCTTGAGATGGTAAAATATGAAAGTTCAGTTCATCCATGGAATAGGTGATGAGAGAGATATTTGTAATGCAGGGTGAATTTCCAGAGAAGGCAATTATGTCGAATTCCACAGGTCCCATGGTGGTAAAACGAGAGAACAGTCACTGTAGATTTTATCTGTCATCATTCCAAATCCACATACGAATTATCACCGAAAGTGACTTGTCACAAGGGGTATTGTCTTCAAGTGAATAACCACACCCACACTCAGGCAAGGGTTAACACATAAGTGGGCTTCACAGGATACCTCAAATCAGATCCACTCCTATGGATCAAACGAGGTGACAACCACACATTCGATGTACGCTGAATCGATAATTAACCCACCCTTGTGGGATAGGGAAGTTCTAAACAGTGACCCTTGGCCACTAGTTCCCTGGTTTCGATCCTTCCATTTTTCCTCCTTCGTCTCCGTCTGACTCTGAGTGTCCGTGTCCTCGGTTAAATCTAAACAAGCTGCGAGCGATGTAAACAAGCTGCAAGTCAGACTGATTCGCCTTCTTAATCTCTCTCTCTCTCTCTCTCTCTCTCTTAAGATGACAGTCCACAGCAAAGGAAACCCAGGGATTCATAACAACGGCCACTCCCCATTGTGAACTGACTGGTGTGCCAGTAGTTGGGATGACTGAGTGAATCCTTTCCCACATTCTGAGCAGGTGAATGGTTTCTCCCCAGTGTGAACTTGCTGGTGTCTCTGTAGGCTGGATAAGTGAGTGAATCTATTCTCACAGACTGAGCAGGTGAACGGCCTCTCCCCAGTGTGAACTCGCTGGTGACTCTGTAGGTTGGATGACTGAGTGAATCTCTTCCCACATTCTGAGCAGGTGAACAGCTTCTCCCCAGTGTGAACTCGCTGGTGTCTCTGTAGGGTGTAAGAGTAAGTGAATCTCTTCCCACATTCTGAGCAGATGAACGGCCTCTCCCCAGTGTGAACTCGCTGATGACTCTGCAGGTGGGATGACTGAGTGAATCTCTTCTCACAGACTGAGCAGGTGAATGGCTTCTCCCTGGTGTGAACTGACTGGTGTGCCAGTAGTTGTGATGACCGAGTGAATCCCTTCCCACATTCTGAGCAGGTGAATGGCCACTCCCCAGTGTGAACTGACTGGTGTGCCAATAGCTGGGTTGACTGAGTAAATCCTTTCCCACATTCTGAGCAGGTGAATGGCCACTCCCCACTGTGAACTGACTGGTGTGCCAATAATTCAGATGACTGAGTGTATCCCTTCCCACATTCTGAGCAGGTGAACAGCTTCTCTCCAGTGTGAACTCGCTGGTGTCTCTGTAGGTGGGATGACTGAGTGAATCCCTTCCCACATTCTGAGCAGGTGAACGGCCTCTCTCCAGTGTGAACTCGCTGATGACTCTGTAGGGTGGATGAGTGAGTGAATCTCTTCCAACAGACTGAGCAGGTGAATGGCTTCTCCCCAGTGTGAACTCGCTGATGATTCTGTAGGGTGGATGACAGTGTGAATCCCTTCCCACATTCTGAGCAGGTGAACGGCCTCTCTCCAGTGTGAACTCGCTGATGACTCTGTAGGTAGGATGAATGACTGAATCCCTTTCTACAGACTGAACAGGTGAACGGCTTCTCCCCAGTGTGAACTCGCTGGTGACCCTGTAGGGTGGATGAATCAGTGAATCTTTTCCCACAGACTGAGCAGGTGAATAGCTTCTCCCCGGTGTAAAGTCGATGGTGTCTCTGTCGGGTGGAAGAGTGAGTGAATCTCTTCTCACAGACTGAGCAGGTGAATGGCCTCTCTCCAGTGTGAACTTGTTGATGTACCTTCAGTTTAGATGAGCAAGTGAATCCCTTCCCACAGTCTGAGCAGCTGAACGGCAGCTCCCCGGTGTGAACTCGCTTGTGAGCCATTAGGTCAGATGACTGAGTGAATCCTTCCCCACAAATTTAGCAGATGACCAGCCTTTGCCCAGTGTGAACTGACTGGTGTGTCCACAGGCGGGAAGACTGACTGAATCCTTTCTCACACCCAGAACAGATGAATGGCCTTGTCCCAGTGTGAACTTGCTGATATACCTTCAATTGAGATGACTGAGTGAATCCATTCCCACTGTCTGAGCAGATGAATGGCCTCTCCCCTATGTAAGATGACGGGTGTGCCATTCGATCAGATAACCAAGTGAATCCCTCCCCACAGTCTGAGCAGGAAGGATGGTTGATTGAATCCCTTGCTCCACTTCTTAAATATCTAGACAGGGACAGCAACACTGGCGTGCCATGCTTGAGATTCCTGGAGACAAATTCCTTGTCATTCTTAACCTGTGAAAAGATTTACAAAATCCATCAATGGGTGCAAGACAACATTTCAGATGAGATCATTTGATTTGCCAAGGTGTGATCTGACATCTCACTGTTAAAGTGAGGTTCAACCCAAGTTGGAGAGAGAAATCATCTTCTATCTGGGCACAGTGCTGGTACCTGGAATGACCATCTAATTCTCTGATGCTCTTCCTGTCTCAATAAGAATGGGCATTTCTACCATCTCCAATCTGTGACCTGGCTCAGTCTGACTCTCTCCATTGGTATTATTCCCTGTTCCCACTGAGCTGCATGGGTTCCTGCTCCCACAGTAACTGAAACACACTCACGCAAATAGGCTTTCTTGATTGCAGCTGGGATTTTCTTTTATGTATTATTAACTTAAAGTATCACAGTTTTAATGCCATGTAAAAAATTACTGCTGAGATGAATGTTTGGTTCGCCCACATAATTAAAACAAATAATATGGATTGGCCTGACTATGATTGAAATTGAATGCGACGAGCTTTGACATATTACTGGAACCCTGGGACCAGTGAACAACCGACAGCTTCCCCAGTTACTGACCCCCCCAATGGTGGTTACTTAATCAGGACTCCACTCCATTCGAAACCCCAATGCCAGCGGTCCACCCGCTGTGACTCTGTGCTATGACCCTATGGCGTACTCAACTGAGGAAAGCCAATATTATGCACCCCTCGAGGGACAGAAGTTCCCAGTTATGGTGATTGGAGAGGTGAAAGGAAGAGAGGGCAGTGCATTATTGGCCGAAGTTCCGGATTTCCTTTGGCAACAGACAGAACTGGTGGTTCCCCAGACCACCGTTAGGGTTTGCCCTGGGTTCAAGCCAAAGAACCTGGGTTCCTTGCCTACATCTCAATGAATCAAGCCTCCAGCACCCAGGAAGACTGGCAAGACTTGGCCATGGGCCAATTCAGATACTGGAAGGAGTCTGAGGTGAAGACGGGACATCTGGTAAGACATTCTTTTAATATTGACCGAACTCAAGATGTTGTACCCCATCTCTGGGCAATTTCAGGCCAAGAATTCGACCACACCAACTTCCCCCCTGTCTGGATCACCATGAAAGAAGGACAGACTCTCCCATCCATTCCGCAATACCCCCTGAAGCCCGAGGCAACGTCTTATGAGGATGGAAGCTCTTTTGTCAATCCAGCAGGAAAATGATATTCTGGCTATGCGATAGTGACGGACACTGAAATAGTTGAGCAGGCCTCTTTTGAAGCAGCTGTCTCCGCCCAGAAGGCTGAGCTGTTTGCTCTGACTCGTGCCTGTATCCTAGCAACAGATAAAAGTGCGAACGTTTACAGAGACTCCTGTTACGCATTTGGAGTTGTACATGACTACGGGGCTCTCTGGGAACATGGGGATTCCAGACTTCCTCTGGCCACCCCATTAGTAATGCCACCTTTGTAAACAACTTTACTCACAGTTCTACAGCTACCTTGAGTTTTGGCTATTGTTAAATGTGCGGCCCACACACGCATGTCCGACCAGGTCACTAAAGGCAATGCTTTAGTGGATGAGACAGTGAAAAGTGCGGCACAATCCTCGGTAGTTGTGGTGCCCTCGGGTTCCCGTCAAGCAACGTTCTGTGACTTAAGCAGAACGAGTTTGCCAGACATGTGGGAGGTACGTACTTTTCAGGGGGACGCCTCTGAGGAGGAGCGCAAACTGTGTTCCCAGATGGGTGCCAGAAAGACCCTGACCTAGGTTTTTGGATCACCCCAGTGGGGCAGATTTATTTTCCTGCAGAGTTTTTATCAATATTGGTCAATTAAATACATAATTGTACACACCTGGGAAAGGAGGGAATGGTTGGTAACCTGTACCCTGCACACTGGGTACTACTCCCTTGACAGGTGAACATTATTCATGTCTACAAGTTGATTTTATTGAATTGCCTGCACTACATTGCTATAGATATTGCTTAGTTATTATAGATGTGTTTAGTAGGTGGATTGAAGCTATTCCAACTACCAATAATACTACTGTGACTGTTGTGAAGGTATTATTACAGGGAATAACTCTCAGGTATGCTGAGCTCTGACAATGGCCCACACTTTGTGGTGAAAGTAAATGAAGGGCTATGTAATGAACTAGCTATGAAGCAACAATTCCACTGTGTACAACACCCACGGGCTGCTGGCATAGTGGAAACAGCCAATGGCACTCTGGAGAGTAAATTGGCTGAACTAACAGCAGAGACTGGACTCACTTGGTGAAGGTCCCACCGTCACCCCTATTCCACATGAGGGTTACCCCACAGGGGAAACAGGGTTGTCACCAGCTGAAATCATTTATGGACGGCCCATGAGGACACACTGGGGACCAAGACCTTGTGTACCATTGCTCCCAGAAAGTCTACCAGCAAAATTGGATATGCATACCCTGGGGGAAGAGATGGGGAAATATATATGCCAACTAACCAAAATTTTCCAAGCATTACATTCACAGATACAACAGGCTTACAAGGAAGAGAACCACTCTGCAGAGAGGAGTGACTATCCCACCACAGAACCTGAGAATTTTGTCCTGATCAAGAACTGGGATCGAGGGAAACTCAGACCTCGCTGGAGAGGACCATATCTGGAGTTACTGACCACTCCCACGGCTGTGAAACGGAAGGGGCAATCTCAGTGGATACATCAAACAGACAACAAACGTGTTACTGAAGGAACTGAGTAGAAGGACTCTCTTGGACTAAAGGAAAATGTATTGGTTGATAGTGGTGTTCGTGTTCATGTCTTTGAGAGGACTCACCCCAGCATCCGGGGGCCCCCATGTTAACACCTTTCTGTCTCTCTGTCACACCTATGCCAAACAGGTAGAACTGGGGCCTGCTGGGTTTGTGGTGAAATTCCCCAGCATGGTAAAACTATGATTCCAATGTCAGTAATCCCACTCAACCAGAGTGAGGAACTCTCAGCCTGGGCTTTCTCAAATAACACCCGGGGAAGTGAGGTGAGGAACTGTGTCCAGTCAGAGATAACTGTGGCTGTCAGTGTTCTGAGGGATGGTATCTCTCAAACGGAACTTCCTGTACTGGGAAACATGCATCCTGGCCATACTTGCAGGTGCCCAGCAGCGGAGAAGCTGAGACTGAGTGATTTTGGATGATCACTTTTCTCTCCTATGGAGTAGCCAGGAATTCATGAGAGAGAATCAATTTGGCTACAGCACTTGAGGAGCTGGCCACAATACTGCAGGGGCCCTGACACAAACACAGGCCCAAGTAACAGAAATATCCACTGAAATGATTGCAATCCGGCAAACAGTCCCACAGAATCGTAAGGCTTTAGATTTTATTCTGGCTGAGAAAAGGGGGAACCTGTGCTATTATTGACACAGAATGCTGCACCTATATCCCTGATGACTCTACTAACATTACATCCCTCTCCGAGCACACTGTCAAGGAGATTGACAGCATCAAGAAAGTAGGGCAGGATTTACACGGGTTCACCGAAGGGTTGAAATGGTGGTCTTCGAAGGCCTGTTCGGTAATACGTGGGGCATGATATTGCATTATGGCCTAATAGTTGTACATATCATTGTTATAATTACTGATGTCTGCTGTTTTTACCCACTGATTAGTCAATGCTGTACTCGTTTGCTTTCTCTGTAAAAGATTACTACTTTGTTGATCATGTAATGATGAAAAGGAGGGAATGATAAAGTATGTAAAAGGGTTAACACTTCGTTAAACAATAGCAGCCTGTTTTTCTGAAAGAAACTGCTGATGACCAACAGATGTGCTGAGCCATGCTGAGCCATATTTCTTCTTCAGGGTCACTAGCTGGGGTTTCGGGATGCTTATCTCCTTGTGTACTCAGGTGTAGAGATAGGACAGCTTCAGTCTGTTCTGTGTGTGAAAGCCATTATGATGACTTTGTAATTTGTCTTTAGGGGCTGTCATGTAGTAAATAACTTTGGCTCCAGCCTGTCTTGTGTGGGGGGTATCTGGACGGATATACCTGTGGTGTAAGTGGAATTGTTAGTCAGTTAGTGGATTGGGTGGGAACAGTCATATACTGTTCCTGTTTGAGCAAATAACGGAGTAAGCCCCAGGTGCTTGGAAAAACGAATCTGTACTTATACGGTCTCTGAGTGACTTTATCCGGATTCGACTTCCACAGAATGGGAGTGGTTTTAAAGGGCTGGGCTGCTGGTAGCACATTACCAGACCTGGAGTGATTGCAACTGGGTCTGACAGAGGCATAACTGGTTCTTCTGGGCACATTCAGTCTCACTCCAACTATTTCCTACCTTCCTTTGTACAGGTATGCAAAGTCTAAAGGACCAGTGTTTGAGTAAATGAGACTCACCAAACTTTCTCCTGACTGAAACACTGGATTCTCAAAGTCAGATGGGTTCTCTTCAGTTAATGCTCTCAATCCTCGGGCTGGTTCACTTGTTGCTGTTCCCTCGTGTGAGTTGTGGTTTGCTTCCAGTTGGGGTTCTTCTTCCAATAAATCTCTCACCGCAGGTCTAACTTTAACATGAAAGATAATGAAGCACATTAACAATAAAATGGAGAACAAAACATTTCTGCTTAATATTACTAAGAACAAAACTCACTGAAATTTAAACGCTGAAGTCAAATATAATGATCTCAGTGAACAATCTTTTATTGTCCCTCACACGGCACAAAACAATATGGGATAAGAAGGAGTCATCGTTCAGTCATGGTAAGACATGAGATGTAGGAACAGAATTAGGTGATTCGATCCATTAAGTCTGCTCCACCACTCAACCATGACTGATTTTTATTCCAACACCATATTCCTGCCTTCCTCCTGTAACCCTAAAGCTACTTAACAATCATGAATATATTAATCTTTGTCATAAATATACCCAAATGGCAGCCTCAACTGACCTCTGCGGCAACAACTTCCACAGATCAGACGACTTTAGGTCAAAATATTTTCCTCATCTCAGTTTTAAAGGGAAGCATATCTATTCTGAGACTGTGCTGTCAGATCAGACTCTCTATCTAATGGGGACATCCTCTCCATATCCATTGTATCCAGGCTTTTCAGCATTCGGTAGGTTTACTTAACCATACATCTCTCCACCACCCCCACTGTCCCTCTGAACTCCATTGAGCACAGGTTCTGAACCATAAAATGCTCCTCATACATAAAACTGATCATTCCTTAGATTATTCTTGTAAACCTCATTAGCAACAACTGCACAAAACATATTTCCAGAAATAACAGACAGACTGGTACCTGTATAATTTACAGGGAAAAGTTGTGCTTTCTTTACTGTTCTACTGTCACAGAACAAGCCATTTCCATTCCCAGATTAAAACAGGTCCATTTCAGGAAATATAAACCAGTCCAGGGTGAATGTAACAAAAAGAAACTGGAATTACCAGAAACGCTCAGCAGGTAAGGAACAGTTGCGGGGAGAGGAACAAACATTACAATTCAGGTTAATAATATTTTGTCAGAATGACGTCAAACATTTTCTGTTTTTAGTGCAGATCTCCAGCAACTCGAGATTCTCTCAGATTTCCACCAAGTGACAGACAGGTGACAGTGAGGGGGGATATTTCCAAACACAGTTTGAACACCAGACTCACGGGTCTATTTCCACTGTTGTAAACACGGACCAGCCCATTTACTCATAGCCTCTCTCTGTGAGGATGGAATGGGAACTCATCCTCTCCTCAGATTAGCAATCATTGCTTCCAAAGGAACTCCAGAAACAAACATCTGATCCCAGACCAGAAATACTCACTCAAAACCTCATAAACCCAAGCAGCTTGATCTCTGGGTCCATTTTACCTGGATCAAAAAGTGTGATATCCCAGGACCCAAACTCAGAGTCACACAGCTGAATCTGCCACTCACCAACACTGAGAGTCTCACACATCATCCCCACGTTTCACACTGGGTGGTGCAATCCGGGATTTCCCCACAACCAATGTCCAGCTGCTCGAAGTTTCTGCTTCACTGCAGAAGGATGACCATCCAGCCCCATCAGTAGAAGCACTAACCAATGTCAAATCCAGAACACTAACAGTTCCATATGCCTGGAGTGTAGATCACAGAATTATAGCCCAAGCACCAACTCTCCCAGTACTCTTTGCTGCCAGTAAAATACTGCAGTGTGTCTGCCAGTCACAATTCAATAACTAGCACCTCCACACCAATGCACAACAGAACTGGTACCTGATGACCCTCTGGCATTCTAGCTAATAAAAACTGATTCTGGAAATAACACAGCGAGGCCAAAGTTGTAAATGAACACTTCACAATAAAAACAAGAGTTAGAAGAAAGATTGCTGATATATAATATTGAGGTGGTGAGATACAGGGTGGACCAAGGTTGATCTAGATGGTTTATGTACATCACTGAAGCTGGGGGTGGGGGTGGGGGGGGGGGTTGGGGATTAGGAGACTGGACAGAGGTTGAACAAGATAGGCAGGGGATGAGCAGATGGAACCAGGTGGGAGAAGGGTTCAAGGACAATCACTGATGGTCCTCCAGCAATACACAGATACTGAATTAATAGTAGCATAGTCACAGTCATACTTTATTGATCCCGGGAGAAATTGGTTTTCGCTACAGTTGCACCATAAATAATAAATAGTAATAGAACCATAAAAAGTTAAATAGTAATATGTAAATTATGCCAGTAAATTATGAAATAAGTCCAGGAGCAGCCTATTGGCTCGGGGTGTCTGACCCTCCAAGGGAGGAGTTGTAAAGTTTGATGGCCACAGGCAGGAATGACTTCCTATGACGCTCTGTGTTGCATCTTGGTGGAATTACAATAGTACATACTACCGTATAAAATGACAAAGTTAGAACAAAGAACAAGAACTTTGCCATATATCCTTTGATCCTCACCATTTTTTTATCAATACACCATAGAAAATTTCCAATCCGGACACTTCACGTCTTTGCATGGTAACTACTCTGCCTATGACTGTGAGGGACTGCGGGGACCTTGGGATACTGATCAGCACATCACAGAAACCATTCTCCCCCCTAGACTTCCCAATCCTTCTGTAAAGCAGACAGTGAAATCAAAGATCCCCATAACCTGGGTCATTCTCCTTCCTCACCCTCCCCAGTCCGGGAGAAGACACAACAGCCATAAAGCTCAAAGGACAAATGTGAGGAGCCTCAGGAAGAGAGGCGACTTGGGGGAAGTCAACGGGACTCAGGGGCCAACATCAGATCTCCCCAACAAAACAAGGAGGAAACATCACCATCCATCCGGGGATTAAGACGCCAAGTGATCTTGCGTCACAAAGCGGAGGGCGGGGCAGATCTGCGGTAAAAAGCCTCACGTGAGCAGTTGGCGGGAGTTCCATTTCAATTCTGCGGAAATAGACAGCCTGGTCTCCTGGTTTGGATCGTTCAATGCAGATTAAGTGAAGTCGACACATTTCTGACGAGCCCAGATAATTGGAAAATAAATGAGTTCGGGCCTCACGGCCAACATCAGATCTCCCCGCTCGGGATCGGTCTCAATACTCACCGATGGGAAAGTGATATCTTCCGCCCGCAGACAGTGATCTCGATCCAGGCGGTGAGAATCCTTTGCCGATCCCGCAGACGACTCACTTCAGCACTGAGCGGAAAGGCGAACACCGTCCATCTGGAGACTGTGAGCAGGCGCGGAGTGATTGTTGCGTCATCCGGAGGGCGGGGCCTCGGGAACAGACGCGCAGCTGCTGCCTGTCTGCGGTTAAACGGGAGGGGCGAACGGGATCACGTGACCCGTGGGGGCGGAGACTCCAGCTACCCGCCACTCTGTGGAAAGAAACAAACTTGTGTTATGTACCATCAGTAATAGACCACAAACTCAGTTTTAATGTCAACTACTGTCTTTATTAGTATATAGAAAATTAAACTAACTTCTCACTGAAACAGAAGTTAACAGTGTTATGCGTTTGTGCCTCCCACACTGTCAAGTTTAGGAACAAGTACTTAAAGTTTCAAGGTGGCAAGTTTCAGTTATCCACGGAATGGGGAAATTTGTAAATCCACATTAAAATACAACGAGGAAGTAATCACGAAGAATTTCACTGGTTCCATGCTGGGAGAACGAAGTAACAGTCGCAGGAGATTTTCAGTCACCGAGTCATATTCCAAAATCCACGAAGAGATTGTACAAGATGACAGTCACAGGAATATCCTTTAGAACAAGTGGTTGCTATACAACACCCGAATCCATCCAAGTGTTAACGAAAGTGGTCGCCACAGGAAAACTCCAACAGTCCACTTCTGGATCAAAACGGTGACAGTCACACATTCAATATGCACTGCGTGCCGCTCCTTCACCCAGTCCATTTTGGCACAGGAAAAGTATCAAACTTTTACCCATTACTTTAGCAAACTGCAGCTTGCAGTCCGCTGGTCCTCCAACTGACTGTCTGTCTCTCTCTCTCTCTCTCTCTCTCTCTCTGAGACTGAGAGCTCCAGCAGTCAGTGTAGTGACGTCATACTCCCGCCTCCTGCAGGCTCTCTTAAAGTAACACCCACAGCAAAATGAAACCTGTGATCTCGTAACACTTGCCGCTCACATCTCCTCTCATTGTGTATTAGACATTTCAACCCCCAGGAAAAAATACATCGTCTGCCCGCTCTATCTATTCCTCTCGTAATCTTATAAACGTCCATCCAGTCTCACCCCAGCCTGCGCCGCTCTGGAGAGAACAACACAAGTTTGTGTAACCTCTCGTTATAGCTGTCTTAACCACCCGATCAATCTGTGCAGTCTCTTTCAGGGAGCTGTGAACTTGGATCCAATATCCCTCTGCTCATCGACACTGTTCAGGGTCTTGCATTTAACAGTATACTTTCTCTTTACATTTCACAGTGCACTGTCTCTCTACATTCGACCTACCGAGCTGCCAAGATGATCATCACTAATCAAATCTCACTGAGATTTCTCAGGTCCTGTTGAATTTATTGCCAAGTGCACAAGTACGGGAAGGTGCAGGTACAGAGAAACACTGACTTGTGGCAGCATCACAGGCAAGTACATTCAGATAACACACGGAACACAAATTACACGATTCTCTGCCAGGAACAATCTATAAATATGTTGTGTCCTGATCAATATTAAAGTGTGCATTTTGTGTCAATAACAGACTTGGAAATGTTGAATTTGGTCCCTGTCTTCATCCCTCCTGTAGTACACAACCAGCTCCTTTGTTTTTGTCACCATGAGGGAGAGGTTGTTTTCTTGACACCACTGTCTCGGGGTGATGACTTCTTCTCTGCAGGCTGCCTCGTTATTATTTGAGATGAGAGCAATCAGTGTAGTGTCGTCAGGGAATTTAATTAGCAAATTGGCGCTGTGGGTGGGGACACAAGTCATGTGAATACAGAGAGTGAAGGAGGGGGCCAAGGAGACAACCCTGTGGGGTATGAGTGCTGAGGGTCAGAGAGACAGAGGTGAGGGAGCCCACTCTTACCACCTGCCGGCGATCTGACAGGAAGTCCAGGATCCAGCTACACAAGGCAGGGTGAGGGCCGAGGTCTCTGAGCTTCTTGTCGATACTTCACGCCTTCGTATGGCTACTGCTCTGCCCATGACTGCAAGGAACTGCAGAGAACCTTGGGGAGCAGAGAACATCAGAGAAACAAGCCTCCCCTCCATGGACTCTTCCTATATTTCCCCTGCGTCGGAAAAGCAGGCCGTGTACTCAAAGATCCTCACAACCCGGACATTCTTGCTGCAAACCCGCTCCCCCATCGGGGAAGAAATACAAAAGCCTTAAAGCGCGAACCAACAGGCTTAAGGACGGCTTTCTGTCTGCGGTTGTAAGCCAAATGAATGGTCTCCAGTCCGATAAAATGGACTCGACCTCACAATGTAACTCGACGTGACCCTGCACCATATGTCTATCTGCACTGCACTTACTCTGCAGCCATAATGCTTTGTTACAGTTATTGCTCTGTCGTATATCAGCTCAATGTACTGTTGTAACGTGTAGAACTGTGTGTGGATGGTATGTCAGGCAAGATTTTCACTGTAGCTCAGTACGTGATGATAATAAACAGATCCCCCATTTTAATTGTGTGAAAATATTAGACAGACTGAGCTTCTGCTTTGGAACCTCAGAAGGAAACTTCACTGAACTGTTGTTATTTCTGAAGAATGCAAATAAATAGAAAAGGCTTCAATGTCGCATTACGATCTGCGGTAACTGGGATCAGGTGACCGGTGGTGGTTCTCCCACATCAATATCAGAATCAGGTTTAATAGCACCAGCAAATGCCATGAAATTCGTTGTCTCTGCGGCAGCAGTAGAACCAAATTCATAACAATAGATTCTAACAACTATGAATTAACATATATATTAAATAGTTAAATTATATAAGTAGTGCAAAAATAAAATAAAAAAATGTAATAAACTCTTTCAATTGTGTGGGAATTCTGGAGCAAAGTTTAACTAAACCGTACACATTATGAGAAGCTCAGAAAAATAGAAAATGCTAAATTCTCATATGAATGGGTCATATACCCAGAAATATTGGCTGCACTTTGGCGGGCCGAAACAGTGGAATAGACCATTAGACAATAAAATATTGGAGCAGAAGTAGGCCATTTGGGTCATCGAGTCTGCACCGCCATTCAATCATGGGTTGATCCAATTCTTCCAGTCATCCCAATTACCCTGCCTTCACCCCTTACCCTTTGATGCTTTGGCTAATCAAGAACCTATCTACCTCTGCCTTAAATACACCCAGTGACTTGGCCTCCGCAGCAGATCATGGCAACAAATTCCTCCTATTTACCACCGACACTCTTAAGAAATTTCTCCGCATCTCTGTCCTAAATGGACGTCCTTCAATATGGAAGTCTCTTGTCCTAGAATCCCCTACCATGGGAAATCAACTTTGCCATATCTGATCTGTTCAGGTCATTTAACAATCAAAATGTTTCTATGAGATCCTCCCTCATTCTCCTGAACTCCAGGGAATACCGCCCAAGAGCTGCCAGACCTTCTTGATACGGTAGACCTTTCATTCCTGGAAACATTCTCGTGAATCTTCTCTGAACCCTCTCCAATGTCAGTATATCATTTGTAAAATAAGGATCCGAAAACTGCACACAATAGTCTGTGTGATCTCAGGGGTGCCTTATAGAGACTCACCATCGCATCCCTGCTCTTATATTCTATACCTCTAGAAATGAATGCCAACGTTGCATTTGCCTTCTTCACCACCGACTCAACCTGGAAGTTAACCTTTAGGGTATCCTGCACAAGGACTCCCAAGTCCATTTGCATCTCTGCATTTTGAATTCTCTCTCCATCTAAATAATAGTCTGCCTATTTATTTCGTCCACCAGAGTGCATGACCATACACTTTCCAACATTGTATTTCATTTGCCACTCCCTTGCCCATTCCCCTAAGCTATCTAAGTCTCTCTGCAGGCTCCGCAATCTCTCCAGTTACTTCCTTCCGAACCTGAGGGTGCATTCCATCAGGTCCGGGAGATTTATCCACACTCAGACTATTAAGCTTCCTGAATGAAGTCGAATATTGAAATGCCTGGATAGAGAAGTCGTGGAGGACTACAATATCTGGTTATCACAATGCCATAAATACAACTTAAATATACAAACGATAGGCTTGCTCCCCGGCTTGAGATTCTAAATTGGAGAATGACGCTTTATTCACAAAATCCTCATAGCCCACAGTGACCGTGCACTGATCCCAGCAATGCAACCCGCCACTGCAGCCCCACAGTGCACTATGTACAGATTGCAAAGCTACGAAGTTGTATGTGAATAGACTCCCCTCCCCCCAACTCCACTCTTTCTGCGTCACCAGCAGGCTGGGACATCTCACATCTCGCTGCCTCCGCCAGGCCATTAAACTGTGAACACCTGTGGTCAGGGACTGATCTCTGGGGTACTCCAAACGCTACCCCCTTCCAGTCTGAAAACGACCCACTCATCCAGCCGCGCACTACCGGCCGTTTATCGATCTGCAACGGGAAAGCCTAATAAACTACTCCTGAGGTTCAATACCATTGCTGACTCTGAGTTTACCACCGTCAAATGCCAGAAGGGACATAATAATCAGAAAGTCTCTAGTCGCAGCCGTGTAAATAAAACGTGATCTCAGTGGGTGTGTGGCGCATGCTCAGAATGCGAAGGAGACAGACAAACTGAGCCAAGTCACAGACTGATGAAGGGGATGAATGATCGATTTTGATACAGAGAGAGAAGCAGAGAGTTTGATATTGTGCCTGATGCCGGAACTGTAGCCAGTTAGAAGATGAAGTCTTTTTCCTCCAAATTGTTTTGAGCTGTGACAGTGTTTTTATCAGAAGGCACCATGGAGACTAAAATTTTCTGAATTGAAATACTGTCCTTCACCCACTGATATGCTTTGCAAACTTTTAACAGTGTAGAAAAGTCAAAGCACTTGTGCATGGGAATCACAAACACGTTAGTTCCGCTGTATCTGTCACTTCACCAGCGCTTGAATGCCGCCGATCCTTGAATGTGGAGGCGGAGATGCTGGAGAAGACAGCGCCCCACTCGCTACAAGGAGACCCCGATCACGTGTCCATGTCCGTGATCTGATTGGATACATTGCCATGACGTTGATAGCAGTGTTATGTCATTCACTGGCTCTTATTTTGGAAAGGATTCAGTCGGCCTTCGCAGATACAACAACAGCTTCGCACTGGGAAGCGGCCGTTCACCTGCTCCGTGTGTGCAAAGAGACTCATTCAGTTAACCCACCTTGTGATGCTCCGGTGAGTTCACAATAAATAGAGGCCACATTTCAGTCCAGAGTGAGTAAAGAGTTTTACTTAATCATCCCAGCTGCTGCAACATCAGCAACTTCACATCAGGGAGGAAATTCAAATCAGTTCTATGCTAAATGTTTAACCATCACGATGACTGAAGGCAGCTGCAGGTTCATGAGGGACTGCTACCGTCAAAATTTGCAGTTCTTGCGGCTGCTCATCGCACCCAGTACTGAACCCTAGTCACTGAGGATTGGAGCAGTCTGATCTGCTGATGTTAGCCTTAAACTGGACTGATGTTTAATATTGTGGATCTGTGAAAGATAAAGCAGTTCTGTATCAAATCCCGTGTCTCAGGTACTTACTATCTCTACCACACTCACAATGTATACTGTAGAGTCCACTCGGCCCATCTGGTCCCTGCCCATGTTTCTGTTCCATATCAGTATATCAAAATCTATCCCTGCCGTTTCCCTCTCACTCTCCCTGTGATGACAGGTTGCAACTAGTCACCACTCCGTGGGATAGATTTCCCTTGAATTTCACGGAATCATAGAAATCTACATCACGTTACAGGCCCTTCGGCCCACAGTGTTGTGCCGACCACGTAACTTACTCTAGAATCTGCCTAGAATTTCCCTTCTGCATAGCCCTTTATTTTCCTAGTCTCCATGTACCTATCTAAGAGTCTCTTAAAAGACCCTATTGTGTCCGCCTCTACCACCGTTGCTGGCGATGCATTCCACACACACACCACTCTTTGTTTAGAAAACGTAGCTCTGAAATCTCCTCTGTACCTACTTCCAAGCACCTTAAACCTATGACCCCTCGTGTTAGCTGTTTCAGCCCTGGGAAGAAGCCTCCGGCTATCCACATGACCAATGCCTCTGATCCAACACACCTGCATCAATGTCCTGCATGCTTCTCTCCAGGCTGAATAAGAGACTGAGCGCACTGGGGTTATGACGTTCTTCAGGGCTCTTGTTAAAGTTGGTTAAACTCCTTCTTCCCTGCTCTTTTCAACGTTTTGTGTCATTTTCACTCTTTTCAAAGGACCGCGCTTCAGACAGCTTGGTGGTCCCCCGTGTTTTATATCTGCATTTGTAAGAAGGTTCTACTTTGGCATCAGAAACGCGGAAAGTTTGCTGATATTAAGTGTATTGTTTATGGGAGCTGCTTTGTGCGTTAAAAGAGCTGCTCAGTTATCCACATTTAAAAAAAAACTGAGGTACGGACGTGAAACCTTTGCTTGCAGAAACCTTTAATGGCACCGTAATTACCCAGAAACCTCTGCGTTGCAATTTTCGCTGTCGCTGAAGCATCGATCGAATGCGCAGGCGTCAGGGTTGCGGATGGTCCCGAATATCACGCATGCGTGCAGTATGCAAATGGTCTCGGGTATCCATGGGCTTCAGGAAATCGGCTCAGGTAAGATGTGAGCTGCCGGTAAGAATGAATCTCTGGGCGCGGGTTTTTCAACACCGACTTCGGGGACATTTGCTGTGAACTCCGGACATCGTGACCTGGAATCCCGGGACAGTCCTGCTCCCTTCCCTCTCTTTCAGCCCCAGGCTCCGAACACGGGCCCCGGGGAGCTTCCGGCTGATGAGGGAATGGGAACCGATGGATCTCTCAGACAGAACTGAGCTCCAGCTGTCTAAATGCAAGGATTGGGAACTCGGAGAAAGGGAAGAAAATCTTTTATATCACCAGGTGAGAAAATCACCTTTGTTCTATCTCCAATCACAAACAAGAGAAAGTCTGCAGATGCCCAGAGTGAATGGGTCAAAACATGTCCTCATGGCGAGAAAGGTCCAGAACAAGAGGAGGTAGAACGAGTAACACACACAAAATGCTGAAGGAACTCAGCATTAGTACTCTTTTCCATAGATGCTGCCTGGCCTGCTGAGTTCCTCCAGCATTTTGTGTGTGTTGCTTGTTCTACCTCCTCTTGTTCTGGACCTTTCTACCCGTGAGGACATGTTTTGACCCATTCACTCTGGGTACATAATGATACCAAGCACCTTTGCCCTGAACAACAAGTAGCTTTCACATCACAAATGTTCCAGACTCCAGTGAGACAGACTACTGCCCTTCTCTTTATACTTTATTGTCACCAAACAATTGATACCAGAACATACAATCATCACAGCGATATTTGATTCTGCGCTTTCCGCTCCCTGGAGTACAAATATTAAATATTAAAGATATTAAAAATTAGTAAATATTAAAAATTTAAATTATAAATCATAAATAGAAAATAGAAAAATGGAAAGTAAGGTAGTGCAAAAAAACCGAGAAATAGGTCCGGATATTTGGAGGGCATGGCCCAGATCCGGGTCAGGATCCATTCAGCAGTCTTATCACAGTTGGAAAGAAGCTGTTCCCAAATCTGGCCGTATGAGTCTTGAAGCTCCTGAGCCTTCTCCCGGAGGGAAGAGGGACAAAAAGCATGTTGGCTGGGTAGGCCGTGTCCTTGATTATCCTGGCAGCACTGCTCCGACAGCGTGCAGTGTAAAGTGAGTCCAAGGATGGAAGATTGGTTTGTGTGATGTTCTGCGCCGTGTTCACAATCTTCTGCAGCTTCTTTCGATCTTGGACAGGACAACTTCCATACCAGGTTGTGATGCACCCAAGAAGAGCGCTTTCTACAGTGCATCTATAAAAATTAGTGAGGGTTTTAGGGGACAGGCAAAATTTCTTTAGTTTTCTCAGGAAGTAAAGGTGCTGGTGGGCCTTCTTGGCAGTGAACTCTACTTGGTTGGACCAAGTCAGGTCATTTGTGATATTGACCCCGAGGAACTTAAAGCTTTTGACCTGTTCCACTGATGTAAATTGGGTCGTGCGGTCCGCTACTCCTTCTGAAGTCAACAACCAATTCCTTCGTCTTGCTGACATTGAGAGATAGGTTATTGTCTTTGCAACATGCCACCAGGTTCTTAATTTCCTCTCTGTACTCAAACTCATCATTACCCGAGATACGGCCTACAATTGTTGTGTCATCAGCAAACTTATATATTGAGTTCGATGGAAACTTGGCTACACAGTCATGGGTGTACAGTGAGTACAGCAGGGGGCTGAGTACACAGCCCTGTGGGGCACTGGAGCTCAGAGTGATTGTAGAGGACAGCTTGTCCCCTATTTTTACAGCCTGGGTCCTGTCTGTGAGGAAATTGAAGATCCGACTGCAGATCTGAGCGCTAAGGCCCAGGTTCCGGAGCGTAGGAATCAGTTTATTTGGAATGATGGTATTAAAGGCAGAGCTGTAGTCAATGAAAAGGAGCCTTACGTATGCGTCTTTATTCTTCAGGTGTCCTAAGGAGGAATGTAGGGCCAGAGAGATGGCATCTGACGTAGACCTGTTGCTCCGGTAGGCGAATTGCAAAGTGTCGAGGTTGACCGGTAGGCTGTGGTTGATGTGTGCCATAACCAATCTCTCAAAACACTTCATCGCAATTGATGTCAGAGCCACAGGTCGATAGTCATTCAGGCATGCCACCTTGCTCTTCTTCGGCACTGGGATTATCGATGCCTTCTTAAAACACGAGGGGATCTTAGACTGAAGCAAGGAGCAGTTGAAGATGTCAGCAAACACTCCAGCTAGCTCGCTTGCACAGGCCCAGAGAACCTGTCCTGGGACGCCACCTGGGCCCGAGGCCTTCCTTGGATTTATCTCAGGAAGGCCATTCTAACGCCCTCCTCAATGCCACCAGGTCCAGTTCATCCGGAGGAAGCGGGATGCTCCTTTTCTGTTCGAATCTGGCGTAGAATACATTTAGTTCATCAGGAAGAGAAGCATCACAGTTATTGATATTCCCAGCCTTTTCTTTGCTCTCAGTGATCTCATTTAGACCCTGCCGCATCCCTCTGGTTAGCCTGGACTTCCAACTTGGCTTGATATTGCCTCTTGGCGCCCTTAATGGCTTTCCGGAGTTTACACCTGGATTCCGTGTAGCAACTGGTATCCCCGGACCTAAAAGCCACAGCAGTAGCCTTTAAAAGGGACTTGACCTCATACTTCAACCAAGGTTTCCGGTTAGGTAATACCTGGATTGTCTTGCGAGATAATACTCATTGGTATTGCCATCACTAAGTTCACCACCATCAGTCACCTGGGGGAGGGTTCAGGAGAAATGTTTATGTCCAGTATAGAAACTGGTGTTCCCTGTGTGTATTGTGGCAATGCAAAAGTTGCTGGAGAATTTGCAAGTGGGAAGAAGTGGAGTGATATTTGGAAATCTGACTTTTTAAAGCATAATTTAGCAAGAAAATCACATATAGGCCGTGTGCAAAAGCACTGGTGAGAAAATCCTTCATTACCTGCTATAGGCCTGCTACATAGGTTGTGTGAGAGTGCAGATGAACTCAATTGAACCCAGAGGAGATCAAAGTTCTTATCGCCAGTGATTTGGTTGCTGTTGAAATGAATACCTCTGTATATAAAGTTCAGTTTTCACATGTTGTCACTGGGCAAGAATTGTGCAGCACAAGATTTTTGAACACACTGGTCATTACAAATTAGAGGGGACATTGGTGGGAATGTGGGGAGACTTCCAGTGTCCCTGATACCCTCACATACCTGACTCCCTATGACCCTGCACGTTAGGGAGTTGGAGCTGGAAATGGATGAATTCCGGATCATTCAGAAATCAGAGGGGATGATAGATATGACACGAAGAGAGGTGAGTTACACCCAAGGTGCAGGACACAGGAAACTGGATGAGAGTCAGGAAGGAGAATGAGGTTAAATAGCCATCACTGAGTACTCTTGTGGCCATCCCCCAGGACAACAGGTAGACCACGTTAGAAACTGTTGGCAGGGAATTAGCTAGCACAGGAAAGTCAAAGGGCTGATAGGGGATTTGTTAGTTAGGGGAACAGAACTAGAAGGGGACTAATATCCTAGTGGTCATGCTTGCTAGTGCTAGTGGATGTTAAACTGAAGTTGCAGGGTGGATGGGAGCCTGAATACCAGAACAGATAGTGGAGTCATTGAAGTGAATTGACTTTATTACTTACATCCTTCATATACATGTGGAGTAGAAATCTTTATGTTCCGTCTCCATCTAAATGTGCAATTTGTAGTAATTTGTAATAAACAGTATGTACATCAGAATGGTCAATATAATATAGAAATACAATTGTATCAGCATAAATATATCAGTCTGATGACCTGGTGGAAGGAGCTGTCCCAGAGCCTGTTGGTTCTGGCTTTCATGCTGTGGTACCATTTCCCGGATGGTAGCAGCTGGAATAGTTTGTGGTTGGGGGTGAATCAGGTCTCCAGTGATCCATCAGGCCCTTTTTTACACATCTGTCAGTGTAAGTGTCATGAATAGTGGAAAGTTCACATCTACAAATGCACTGGGCTGTCCGCACCACTCTCTGCAGAGTCCAGCGATTGAGGGAGGTACAGATCCCATACCAGGCAGTAATGCAGCCAGCCAAGATGCTCTCTATTTTGCCCCTGTAGAAAGTTCTTTACATTTGGGGGCACATTCCAAACTTCTTCAGCCTTCTGAGGTGAAACTGGCATGCTTGTGCCTTTTTCACCACACAGCCGGGATGTACAGACCACATGAGATCCTCGACGATGTTTGTGCCGAGGAACTTAAATCTGTTTACCCTCTCAACTCCAGATCCATTGATGTCAATACGGGTTAGCCTGTCTCCATTCCTTCTGTAATCCACAACCAGCGCCTTTGTTTCTGTGACATCGAGGAAGTGGTTGTTTTCTTGACACCAGTCAGATGTTGTTCAAACTTCAGACAAAGTCAACAATCAAAAGATTGAGCATGGTGCTTCGAATGTACTGAGCTGTGTAAATCAAATGCAAGAAACATCATGGGAAAGCCAGATGAGCTCAGTGTATTGAATTATGATATTGTTACCATTACTGGGACTTGGTTGAAACCAAAAGTCTGAGGGATTGAGAGGAACAAATTTACAGAGAGATCACAGACTATGCCAGAAACAAAGACTGATACAGTAAGTGATTTTAACTTTCCATATATTGACTGGGGGTCCCATACTGTAAAAGGACTAGATGGGGCAGAGTTTGTCAAATGTGCTCTCAACCAGTAGAATTCTCAAAGTAGAAGTGTGCAATAAGCTATTAGGAAATGATCCAGGGCTAGTGACAGAAATTAGTGTATGGGAAGACTTTGTACCTGGTGATCATAAAACCATGAGATTCCAAGTAAATATGGAAAGAGAGAGGTCTAGACCACAGGTTGAGATTCTAACTTGGGAAAGGTCAATTTTGGTGGTATCAGAAAGGATCTGACAAGTGCGAATTGGGACAGGATGTTTCTGGCAAAGGAGCACTTGGTAAGTGGGAGTTCTTCAGAAGTGAAGTTTCGAGGGTTGTATGTGCCTGTCAAAATAAAAGTTTGGTAACTGGTGCAGGGAACCTTGGTTTCCAGAGATATTGAGGCCCCGGATATTTTGTTTCTCTAAATGCCTCAGGCTGTTGGGTGCTACCAAGACTCATTAGTGACTACAATATTATAATTCCACGCCCTGAGCTCAGCTGACTTTTTTTGAAGTCATCTTCTGTTGGTTTCTAAAAGCTTCCCAATAGTTTTTGCTCTTTTGTTTGCCCTCTCTTTGGTTTTTACATTGGCTTTGGCTTCTCATTTCAGCCATGGTTCTGCCCTCCAGACCTTACAATGCTTCCAGTTCTTTGGGATGTATCTATCACTCACCTCCCGAATTGCTCCCAGAAACTCCAGCCATTGCTGCTCTGTTGTCAGTTTCTACCAGTTTCCCCTTCCAATCAAGTTTGGCCAGCTTCTTTGTCATAGAAACATGGAGAAGGTCAGTGCAGAAACGTGCCCACTCTGGACGATCAGTGAATGGTAATCTATACTGTGAATGGTATCTATAATGTGAAAAAGACTAAGGAGCTGGTGGTAGACCTGAGGAGAGCTAAGGTACTGGTGACCCCTGTGTCCATCCAGGGGGTCAGTGTGGACATGTGGTGGCCAGTGCTATCATGTTTGCTGTTGTGTGCTGGGGCAGCAGGCTGAGGGTAGCAGACACCAACAGAATCAACAACTCATTCGTAAGGCCAGTGATGTTGTGGGGATGGAACTGGACTCTCTCACGGTGGTGTCTGAAAACAGGATGCTGCCTAAGTTGCATGCCATCTTGGTCAATGTCTCCCATCCTCTACATAATGTACTGGGTGGGCACAGGAGTACATTCAGCCAGAGACTCATTCCACCGAGATGCAGCACAGAGCGTCATAGGAAGTCATTCCTGCCTGTGGCCATCAAACTTTACAACTCCTCCCTTGGAGGGTCAGACACCCTGAGCCAATAGGCTGGTCCTGGACTTATAATTTACTGGCATAATTTACATATTACTATTTAACTATTTATAGTTCTATTACTAGTAATTATTTATGGTGCAACTGTAACAAAAAACAATTTCCCCCAGGATCAATAAAGCATGACTATGACTATACGAGGAGGCAAAATAGATAGGGTAGATTTTACATAGCATTCTTGCATCGGTATTTACTCAGGACACAGATACCCATTCAAACTTCTCATCAAATGCTGGAATTGAGCTCACATGCATCACTTGTGCTGGCATCTCATTCCACGCTCTCAACCATTTCACTGAGAGGTTTTCCACACGTTCCCCTTAAATTTTCACCTTCCCCACTTACCCATGACCTCTGGTTGTCGTTCCACCCAAACTCAGTGGTAAAAGCCTGATTGCATTAACCCTATCCATACCCTCATAATTTTGTATACTTCTAACAAATCCTCAAATCATGTATAATTTCCTTGTTTATGTTTAAAGCCTTTTTTAGGGGTCTAAGATGATGAGGGGCATTGATCATGTGGATAGTCAGAGGCTTTTCCCAGGGCTGAAATGGCTAACATGAGGAGCCTGAATAACAGAACATATAGTGCAGAGTTGTGGAGACAGATGTTGTTCAGACTTCAGATAAAGTCAGGAATGAAAAGTTTCAGCAACTTTAGTTTAATCCCCCACACACACACAAACCCACCTTCCACCATGCAGCTCTATCACCCCTTTGGCTTTCATCTCCCAGATCAATAAAAAGGAGGTGCATACCAGTTACAGGTAAATAGGAACAAATGGGGTACTTATGAAGTACAGGATATTCAAGTGAACACTTACGAAAGAAATAAAAGCAGGCATGAGGTTGCCCAGCAGACAAGGTGAAGGAGAATCTTCAGGGATTCTGCAGATATGTTCAGAGTGAAAAGATTGCAAGGGAGAAAATTAATCCTCTGAAAGATCAGAATGGTAATCCATATGAGGAGACAAAATAGATGGGGGAGATTTTTTTGCCATCTGTATTTACTCAGGAGATGGTCACAGGGTCTATAGAAGTGAGGCAAAGCAGCATCAACTTCATGGACCCTGTACAGATTACAGAGGTGGAGGTGTTTGCTGTCTTAAGGCAGATTACCATGGAAAAATCACCAGGGTCTGACAAGTTGTTCCCTATGACCCTGTGGAAGACAAGTGCAGAAATTGGTGGGGCCCAAGCACAGGTATTTAAATCACTCACAGTGACAGGTGAGGTACTGGAGGTTTGGAGCCAATGTTATTCCGCTGTTCAAGACAGGCTCCAAATATAAACTAGGAAATTATACGTTGGTGAGCTTGACATCAGTAGTGGAAAAGTTATTGGAACGTATGTGCAGGAACTGGATATATAATTATTTGGATAGATGTGGACTGATTAAGGATAGACAGCATTGCTTTGTGCATGCTAGGTCATGTCTAACCAATCTTATCGAGCCTCACGAGGAAGTTATCAGGAAAGTGGATGAAGGCAAGGCAGTGGATGTTGTCTACATGGACTTTAGCAAGGCACTTGACAGAGTCTCATATGGGAGGTTGGTCAAGAAGGTTCAGTCACTCAGCATTCAAGATGAGATAGTAAATTGGATGAGACACTGTCTTTGGGAGAAGCCAGACTGTGGTAGCACATTGTTGCCTCTCTGACTGGAGGCCCGTGACTAGTGGTGTGCCACAGGGATCAGTGCTGGATCTGTTGCTGTTTGTCATCTATGTCAGATATCTGGATGATAACATGGTTAGATGTATCAGCAAATTTGTGGCTGACACCAAGGCTGGGGGTGTAGTGGACAGTGAGGAAGACTATCATGGCTTGCAGAGCAATCTGGACACACTGGAAAAAATGCGTTGGGAAACAGAAAAAGGAATTTAATGCAGACAGGTGTGAAGTGTTGCACGTTGGTAGGAACAAGGTCTTACACAGTGACTGGTCGGGCTCTGAGGAGTGATGTAGAAGGAAGGGATCTGGGAACACAGGTCCATAGTTCACTAAAAGTGGTGCCCCAGTTAGGTAGGGACGGAAAGAAAGATTTTGGCACATTGGCCTTCATAAACCAAAGTACTGAGTACAGGAGATGGATGTTATGTTGACGTTGTATAAGAAATTGGTGAGGCCTAATTTGCACTGTTGTGTGCAGTTTTGGTCGCCTACCTACAGGAAAGATGAAAAAGAGGTTGAAAGAGTTCAGGGAAAATTCATAAGGATGTTGCTAGGTCTGGAAGACTTAGGTTATAAGGAAAGCTTGAACAGGTTAGGTGTTTATTCCTTGTAATGTAAAAGATTGAGGGGAGATTTGATGGAGGTGTACCACAATTATGAGGAGTAAAGATAGGGTAAATGCAAGCTGGCCTTCTCCACTGAGATGGGGTGGGACAACAACACGAGGTCATGAGTTTAGTGTGAAAGATGGAATGTTAAGGGGAACATGACTGGAAACTTCTTCACACAGACGGTCATCCGGGAGTGAAATGAGCAGACAGCACAAGTGGTGAATGTGACCTCAATTTCAACATTTAAGAGGTTTGTGTCAGTACCTGGATAGTAGGGATATAGGAGTAGAAAGTTCAAATAGTTAGCACAACCTAGATGGGCTGAAGGGTCTTGTTCTGTGTTGTACTTTTCTATGACTGTGACAAGAACCTTAAATAGAATCCTTAATTCACTCTAATTCCTTTTATCAGACCGACCGTTCATCTCAGCAGCAAATTTTTATATGGCGTTAAAACTGTGGCAATTTAATCTAACAGTGTATAAAAGAAAGTCCCAGCTGCAGGTCAACAAAGGCTATTTGTGTGAGAGTGTTTCAGTTACTGTGGAGCCAGAGACCTATGTAGCTCAGTGGGAACAGGGAATAATACCAGTGGAGAGAGTCAAACTGATCCAAGTCACAGATTTGAGACAGCAGAAATGCACCATTCGTATATAGACAGGAAGAGCATCAGAGAGTTTAATTCCAGGTACCAGATACCATTTAATTCCATATACCAGCACTCTGCACAGTTAGAAGATGATTTCTCCTTCCAACTTGGGTTGACTGTCACTGTAACAGTGTGATGTCAGATCACACCTTGGTGACTAAAGTAATCTCATCTGAAATGTTGTCCTTCACCCATTGATGGATTTTGTAAATCTTTTTACAGGTTAAAAACTACAAGGATTTTTTCTATGGGAATCTTGAACACAACACACCAGTTTTGCTGTCTCTGTCCAGATGTTTAAGAAGTGGAGCAAGAGAACCACTCGATCATCCTTCCTCCTCAGACTGTGGGGAGGGATTTACTCGATCATCTGACTGACTGGCACGCCCATCATTTTACACATGGGGAGAGGCCGTTCACTTGCTCAGACTGTTGGAATGGATTCCCTCAGTCATCTCAGCTGAAGGTACATCAGTAAGTTCACACTGGTCAAGGCCATTCACCTGTTCTGTGGGTGAGAAGGGATTCAGTCGGTCTTCCCACCTGTGGACACACCAGACAGTTCACACTGGGCAGAGGCTAGTCATCTGGTGAATTTCTGGGAAGGATTCACTTGGTCATCTGACCTCATGGCTCACCAGCGAGTCCACACTGGGGAGAAGCCGTTCACCTGCTCAGAATGTGGGAAGGGATTCACTCGTTCATCCACCCTACAGAGTCACCAGCGAGTTCACACAGGGGACAGGCCATTCAGCTGCTCAGACTGTGGGAAGGGATTCACTTTGTCATCTCAGCTACTGAGCCACCAGTCAGTTCACACCGGGGAGTGGCCATTCAACTGTTCAGACTGTGGGAAGGGTTTCACTTGGTCACCCGACCTACTGGTGCACCAGCGAGTTCACACCGGAGAGAGGCCGTTTACCTGTTCAGTCTGTGGGAAGAGATTCACTCGGTCATCCGACCTACAGAGTCATCAGCGAGTTCACACTGGGGAGAAGCCGTTCACCTGCTCAGAATGTGGAAAGGGATTCACTCAGTCATCCAACCTACAGAGTCATAAGCGAGTTCACACTGGGGAGAAGCCCTTTACCTGCTCAGACTGTGGGAAGAGATTCTCTCATTCATTTCACGTACTGACCCACCAGCGAGTTCACACTGGGGAGAAGCCGTTCACCTGCTCAGAATGTGGGAAGGGATTCAATCAGTCATCCACCCTACTGAGTCACCAGCGACTTCACACTGGGGAGAGGCCGTTCACCTGCTCAGAATGTGGGAAGAGATTCACTCGATCATCCGACCTACTGAGTCACCAACGAGTTCACACTGGAGAGAAGCCTTTCACCTGTTCAGAATGTGCAAAGAGATTCAGTCGATCATCTGACTTACAGAGTCATCAGCGAGTTCACACTGGAGAGAAGCCGTTTACCTGCTCAGAATGTGGGAAGAGATTCACTCGATCATCCACCCTACAGCGTCACCTGCGAGTTCACACTGGGGAGAAGCCGTTCATCTGCTCAGTCTGTGGGAAGAGATTCACTCGATCATCCACCCTACGGAGTCATCAGCGAGTTCACACTGGGGAGGGGCCGTTCACCTGCTCAGACTGTGGGAAAGGATTCACTCAGTCATCCCAACTACTGGCACACCAGTCAGTTCACATTGGGGAGCGGGCATTGATATGAATCTCGAGGTTTCATTTCCTGTGGACTGTCATTTTAGGGGAGAGAGAGAGAGATTGAGAAGGTGAATCAGTCTGACTTGCAGCTTGTTTACATCACTCACAGCTTGTTTAGTTTTAACCGAGGACACAGACACTCAGAGTCAGACAGAGACAAAGGAGAAAAAATGGAAGGATCGAAAGAAGGGAACTAGTGGCCAAGGGTCACTGTTTAGAACGTTCCTATGCCCACAAGGGTGGGTTAATTATTGATTCAGTGAACATCGAATGTGTGGTTATCACCTCATTTGATCCATTGGAGTGGATCGGATTTGTGAAGACCACTTATGTCTTATGTGCCTGGGTATGGTCTGGTAATTCACTTGAAGATGATACCCCTTGTGACAAGTCCCTTTCGGTGATAATTCGTACGTGGATTTGGAACGACAAGGATAAAATCTACAGCGACTGTTCTCTTGTTTTACCACCGTGGAGCCTGTGGAATTTGACATAATTGCCTTGTCTCGACATTTACCCTGGATTACAAATATCTCTCTCTCATCAACTATTCCATGGATGAACTGAACTTTCATACTTTACCATCTCAAGACCCTAAGCTCAATAGTTTGGGAGTTATATTTAAATATATATATATATATATATATATATATATACACACACACACACACACACACACACACACACACACACACACACACACACACACACACACACACACACGTAACACTGTTCAATTTTGTTTATCTTGTTTTAGTTACTATCTTATAAGTAGATACTAATAAAGATAGTGATTTTAACATCAAAACCAGACTCCAGGTGTAGTCTATTGCTACTGGTTCGTTTCTAAAGCGTTACGGTTCGTAACAAAATTGGGGCCTGCGTCCGGGATATGAACAAATTTGGGGGCATATTGATTATCAGTTTCATTGGGGAAATCCCTTTTGATTTATTTGTGTGTGAAAAATCAGCAGCAATGGATGTTGATAGATTTCTGCAAGCGCCAACCTCTGAAGCATTGGAGGATGCCAGAAGGATTGAGTTGTTGAGTATTGCTAAAAAGTTAAAACTTGGAAAGGTGAAATTGACAATGAGGAGGTCACAGATGCAGAGGATAATAACTGAGCATTGTTTATCCAAGGGTGTGTTTAAAGTGGAGGAGTTGGAGGTGTCTTCTGAAAGTAAACCCACTGAGTTTGCGCTCCTGTACAAGTTAGAAAAATGAAAGATGGAGGCTGCGGAATAGCAGAGGCAGCTTGAGGCTAGGGAGGCAGAAAAACAGAGGGAGGAAGCAAAACGACAGAGGCTGTATGAGCTGGAAAAGATAGATTGCAGCAAAGGGGTCTAATGTTACACTCTGGTGATAAGTTTGAGTCCAGCCAGGAAGTTAAATTGGTACCTCCATTTGATGAGGCAGAGGTTGATAAATACTTTCAGCATTTTGAGAATTTTGCTCAGAGTTTAAAGTGACCAAAAGCTGGTTGGCCAATTCTCTGACAAAGTGTAATTAAGGGGAAGGTTCAGCGAGCCTATTCTGCCTTGACAGTTGATGAAGCAGCTGATTATGACATTGTGAAACAGGCTGTGCTGAAAGCTTACGAGTTGGTCCCAGAAGCATACAGGCAAAGGTTTAGTAAGTTAAGAAAATTGTTGTATGAAATTTGCTTATGAGAAGTTTGTGTGTTTTGAATGCCGGCGCACATATGAAAATGTAAATGATGATTTTAACAGCTTGAAAGAGTTGGTTTTAATTGAAGAATTCAAAAAGGTCCATCCATGATGACATAAAGACATGCTTAGATGAAAAGGATGCTGCCACTTTGCAATAGTCTGCTAGATTAGCAGATGAGTTTGCTTTAACTCATAAGGTTCAGTTTACCCGGAATAAGAGCTTCCAAAAGAGTAGCAGGAATAACCAGGGTAAACCAGAAGTTAAAGCTGGGATTAGTAACAAGAGTAAGGATGAAGGGAAGCAGTTGAAGGAGAAATATTCTGATCTTTCTTGTTACTATTGTAAGAAAGCTGGTCATATGATGGCTAATTATTCCATCCCGAAGAAGAAAAAGGAAAAGGAGGCCGTCCGAAATGCCTGTGATCTGTATGTTGAAGCACCTATAAACCCACAGGGTTCTGAACATTCTGTTGAGGCTCAGTTAAGGACTGAGAGGTCTGACCGAGTTAAGAAGGGATCCGATCATTTTATGTCAGATGGGTTTGTATTAGTAAAGGAAGGGTCAACCCCAGTACCAGTGAAAATTCTTCGAGATACTGGGGCTTCTCAGTCAGTTACGTTAGACAGTGTTCTAAAGTTTGGTGATGAGACTAACATTGGTGAGATAAATCTTATTAAAGGCATTGGGGGTGGCATGGTTTCTGTGCCATTGCACAGGGTAACTTTACAGTCAGGTTTGGTTTCAGGACCTGTTAAGATCAGATTATGTTCCAGTTTACCGGTTGAAGATGTTACTTTGCTGTTAGGGAATGACCGGGCAGATGGTAAAGTTGTTCCTGCAGTGCAGTTGACAACTAACCCAACCACTGATGACCCACAGATGGATTTTAATATTTATCCTTCCTGCACAGTAACTCAAAGTATGGCTAAAAAGTCTGCCAATGGAGACGGTTCTGTGCAGCATGATTCTGGTACCTATGACAGCCAAAATCGGGTCATCAGGTTATGATGACTTGTAAGGGTCTTTTCTGCCTTCATTGTTTCAACAGGATTCAGGTACTAAGTCTGATGAGAAAGATTTATCCCTGTCCAGGAAGGAGTTTATAGCAGAACAGAATTGAGACCCTGAGATTGAAGCTTTAAAAGAAAGGGCTCTCTCAGATGATGAGATTAAGAAAGTGCCAGTAGGGTATTATCTCAAGGATGGAGTGTTAATGAGGAAGTGGAGGCCATCTGCTATACCTGCGAGTGAGGAATGGGCAATTGTTCACCAAGTTGTAGTCCCTAAAGTTTATAGGACTGAAATTTTAACTTTCCCCCACAGTATGCCCTTAGGTGGCCATTGAGAACCTAGAACAGTTCAGGCCCTATGGCCCACAATGTTGTGCCGACCCTTAAACCCTGCCTCCCATATAACCCCCCACCTTAAATTCCTCCATGTACCTGTCTAGTAGTCCCTTAAACATCACTAGTGTATCTGCCTCCACCACTGACTCAGGCAGTGCATTCCACACACCAACCACTCTCTGAGTAAAAAACCTTCCTCTAATATCCCCCTTGAACTTCCCACCCCTTACCTTAAAGCCATGTCCTCTTGTATTGAGCAGTGGTGCCCTGCGGAAGAGGCGCTGGCTGTCCACTCTATCTACTCCTCTTAATATCTTGTATATTTTGGAGTGAATAAAACTGTAAGCAGGATTATGAAAGAATTTTACTGGCCTAATTTGAGGAAAGATGTTGTGACCTATTGCAGAACCTGTCGCACTTGTCAAGCTGTGGGTAAACCCAATCAGTTCACCCCAGTGGCCCCACTCCGGCCTATACCTACTTTCAGTGAACCCTTTTCCAAAGCTGTAGTAGATTGTGTTGGCCCATTGCCAAAGACTAAAGCTGGCCATCAGTATTTGCTAACTGTTATGAGCACTGCATCCAGGTTCCCAGAAGCAATACCTCTCAGAAATATTAAAGCTAAAACTGTGGGGAGGGCTCTTATCAGTTTTTGTTTTACTTTATTTGGTTTGCCTAGAGAAATCCAGTCTGATCAACGAAGTAATTTTACATCTGGATTGTTCCAGCAGGTAGTTTATGAACTGGGAACTAAAAAAATTACATCGTCTGCATACCATCCAGAATTACAAAGGGCTTTAGAAAGATTTCATTCTACCCTCAAAACAAAGATTAAGACATACTGTGTAGAAAATGGAAAAGACTTGGATGAAGGCAAACTGTCTTTTTTGCTTTTGTTCACAGTAAGTGTCTCAGTACAGGAAAGACTGGGCTTTAGTCCATTTGAACTTCTATTTGGTCATAGAGTGAGGGGAACTTTGACCTTGTTAAAGGAACAATGGACTGATGGGGATGTACATGTTAACCTGTTAGACTATGTTTTGAAGTTCAAAAATAAACTACACCAAGCCTGTAGTCCAGCGAGACAAAACTTAAAGATTTCTCAAAATAAAATGAAGTGTTGGTTTGATAAGCTGGCTTGCAAAAGAAAATGTCAGGTGGGGGATAACGTGCTTGCCTTATTTCCAATGTTGACGAATCCACTTCAGGCGAAATTCAATGGACCGTATGAAATAGTCTCTCCAAGTAATGATGTGAATTATGTTATTAAAACACCTGACCGACGTAAACTAACACAGGTCGTACACATAAATATGATAAAGCCTTATTTTGACAAGCAAACCATGGTCACAGTACATGACACAGATATTGGTCAAGCCAAACCAATTAAACAACAGAGGTATGGCATGAACGTAGAAAAGTGTAAATTGGCTGAGCAAGAAATTGAATATATGCTGAAAAATTATATTATTAGGCCTTCAACATCAGATTGGAGCTCACCCAGCATTATTGTGCCCAAACCTGATGGTAGTGTTACATTTTCCACTGATTATAGGAAGGTAAATGCAATAACGAAAACAGATGCCTATCCTATACCTAGGGTGGATGAGTGCATCGATAAGGTTGCAAAAGCTAAATTTCTTACAAAGATTGGTCTGCTTAAAGGGTATTGGTATATTCCATGGACGGACAGAGGTAGAGAAATTTCTGTGTTTGTGACACCTTCTGGGTGGTATGAATACAATGGTTTGCCACTTGGAATGAAAAATGCTCCAGGAACACTCCAGAGAATGATTGATTGTGTAATTCGAGGGTTAGAACACACAGTTGCCTATATTGATGACTTAGTCACAGGGAGTGACACTTGGGAAGAGCATATCTCTGCAGTAGAAAAGCTGTTTGACAGGCTTTCCCAGGCCAATCTTAGAGTTAACTTTAGCTAAGAGTGAATTTGGCCATGGCACTGTGACCTATCTTGGCTATGTAGTAGGTCAAGGCAAGTTGGCTCCTGTTCAGGCAATTTCTGAAGTTCCTATTCCAACTGGTAAGAAGCCTCTTAGAAGGTTTCTGGGAATGGTTGGATATTATCATAAGTTCTGTAAGAATTTTGCTGATATCGCTCTTCCTCTGACTAATCTCCTGAAGAAGGGTGAAAAGTTTGTTTGGACCGAGCCCTGTCAGGAGGCATTTGATTGATTGAAAGTTATTATTTGAGATTAGGCCAATTAATGTAGTGTTGTCAGCAAATTTAATTAGCAGATTGGAGCTGTGGGTGGTGACACAAGTCACGGGAATACAGAGAGTAAAGGAGGAGGCCAAGGAGACAACCCTGTGGGGTATGTATGCTGAGGGTCAGAGAGACAGAGGTGAGGGAGCCCACTCTTACCACCTGCCGGCGATCTGACAGGAAGTCCAGGATCCAGCTACACAAGGCAGGGTGAAGACCGAGGTCTCTGAGCTTCTTGTCGATACTTCACGCCTTCGTATGGCTACTGCTCTGCCCATGACTGCAAGGAACTGCAGAGAACTTTGGAGAGCAGAGAACATCAGAGAAGCAAGCCTCCCCTCCATGGACTCTTCCTGCACTTCCCCTGCCTTGGAAAAGCAGGCCGGGTACTCAAAGATCCTCACAACCCGGACATTCTTGCTGCAAACCCGCTCCCCCATCGGGGAAGAAATACAAAAGCCTTAAAGCGCGTAACACCAGGCTCAAGGACAACTTCCTGTCTGCGGTTATAAGCTAAATGAATGGTCTCCAGTCCGATAAAATGGACTCGACCTCACAATGTAACTCACCGTGACCCTGCACCATATGTCTATCTGCACTGCACTTTCTCTGAAGCCATAATGCTTGGTTACAGTTATTGTTTTGTCGTATATCAGCTCAATGTACTGTCGTAATGTATAAATCTGTGTGGATGGTATGTCAGGCAAGATTTACACTGTAGCTCAGTACGTGATGATAACAAACAAATTCTCCATTTTAATTGTGTGGCACTATTAGACAGACTGAGCTACTTTGGAATCACAGAAGGAAACTTAACTGTTGTCATTTCTGAAGAATGCAAATAAATGGAAAAGGCTTCAATCTCGCTTTATGATCTGCGGTAACTGGGATCAGGTGACCGGTGGTGGGTCTCCCATACCAATTATCAGAATCAGGTTTAATAGCACCGGCATATGTCATGAAATTGGTTGTCTCTGCGGCAGCAATATAACCTAATTTATAGCAATAAATTTTAATAATTGTGATTTGAAATAAGAATATATATATATTAAATAGTTAAATTATGTAAGTAGTACAACATCTCAGACGCTGCCTGACACATCCACCGCATTTCCCACATTATTCCATATTTACACCAGATACATATTTACCTTTTCCCTCCATATCTTCCCTCTCCCTTTTCCTCCACCTCCAGGTCAGAGAGTCACGGGCTGGATTCCCATCCCGGTCTGACCCACAATTCAGATGCAAACTGGAAATGTGCAGGTTTCATTTAAATCAGTCTTATGTTTATAAACACTAATTTCTATTCACATTCCTCTGGCCTCACTGGACAGGAACACTGAAACACCAAGTGAGAAACAGCAGGAGGTGGCCATTCAGCCCCTCTAACCATCAACAAGATGGCGACTGCTCTCCCATCTCAGCCACATGTTTCTGTCCGATCCTCATTTCCTCGATCCCTTCAGTCTCCTCACATCTGCCGGCCTCTGTTTTATGTGAGGACGATCACCGAATCTTCACCGCCCTCTGTGGTGGGGATTTACAGACGTTCACCACCCTCGGAGTGGAGACAATTCCCCTCATCTCAGTCCCGGACAGTCCACCCCCTTTTTCAGAGACTGGGATCCCTGGTTCAACCGGTAATGATGTAGTGCATTTCAATGTGTTTACCTCTCAGTCCTCGATTCTCTAAATGAAAGGGTAATCACATTTGATCTTTCTTCATATGATGACCCCACCACTCCAGGGATCAGTCTGGTAAATCTTCATTGCACTCTCTGTAACAAATACTCTCTAACCTCTTTGTTAATCCTCTGTGGAATTAATTTCCATCTTCTGCAGCCCCGTGTTGCCCCAACCACTCACCTCCCACCCCTGTTACTATTTCCACCTTCCACCTCCCCCTCACCTGGATACACTTCTCACTCCCCAGCTCTTGCCCCGTCCCCACCCCTCACCTCTTTTCTCTGACTATTTCCCGTCCACTCTCAGTCCAGAGGGAGGGTCTTGGCCCGAAATGTTGACGGTCCATTTCCCTCCACAGATGCTGCCTGACCCACTGAGTTCCTCTGGCAGTTTGTTCTTTGGTCTGTATAACCCGTGTTAGTGTGGGGAGCCGGATTTTACACAATATTCCTGGTACAATCTCAACAAAATCCAAATAATTGTCACTTTGCTCGGACCATTGTCCCCACTTGCAGGTTAACATTCTGCCGGTGTTTGCCCCCCAATGTGGTGAATCCCTCTGCTCGCCACCACCGTGGGCTCTGACATTTCCACAGATGAGCCCCTCCTGTCCCCACCGGGACAAACATCCTGTTCGCCCCCTTATACAATCTTCATCCTTTCAATAAAATCCCGCCACCCCACCCCGGGGAACAATTCCCATCAGAGATGCTTTTTTTTGACATTTGCTGTTCCTTAATTCTACCCACAGATTCTACACCTTTCAACCCTATGCCACCTCTTTCTAATGATTTTATTTAATATTTTACTAATAGATCCACACAACCCCACTACCAGCTTGTTCTTTCAAGAAGCATGTAAGTATCTGGGAAACATGAGGACCTGCAGATGGTAGAAATCTAGAGAACTACACACAAAGTGCTGGAGGGGCTCAGCATGTCAGGCAGCATCTATGGAGGGGTATCATCATTTCGGGCCAAGACCCCTTATCGGGACTGTTGATACCCACATACCTGGAAGATCCACAAGCAAAGAAAATAGAAAGTGGTGCGAAATAGGGAAAACCTTTGACAAAATTTAGTTCAAGGCTTAAAAAAACCCTGCCAAACAGCTCAATAGTTAACAAATACAACAAAGACAATAAACAATTTCATCAATACCAACATTGACTTTTTTTTATATAAAAAATATCTTGGTCCCATTTCAATCAGTAAAATTTAAAGATAAATAAGAACTGAAATGATATTTACGCTCAAACCCACTTAGATTAACACTACCTTGGACAGGAGGAAGAGAAGTAACACACATGAAAAAAATATCACACAAGTCAGATAAAACTTCTAAGTATATATTTTCAACAAAAATGAACAGAATTCAGCACTCCAGGTGTGTCTATGCCATCGTGATAAGAAATACAGACCGGAAAACTTAAATGAGGGGCCAACTCAGAAAAATGAATCATCACTATGGAAGAAAACATTAACCAGTGGAACGAGTATGACCCTCCATGGGAGACATCCCAGTGATCTGAGCAGACGAGATGGTGACAAGGAAGCTTCGAGCACCTGACTGAGAGTTGGAGACCTCTTCCCAGAAACAGAGGGGTTCCTTGCAGAAATATAGGACAAGCTGGTTAACAAAAGGAAAAAAAAATGTGAATACATGCAATACGCACGAACACGGCGGGAGGAGAAGATGGCGGCACGCCGGCGTGTGCACAGCCCTCCGGTGAAAAATGATGTTGTATCTGTTAAATAGGGGCCGTGGACAACTCTGATTTGATGGAGAATGGACGTGAAAGCACAGAGGAACATCTGGAGAAATTTATGAAATGCCCATTTGCTGCTGTCATTACCGTGTGGTCGTGAAACTTTCAGAGGGTAGGCCTCAAAATCCCCGGCCTTGCCTACTTTTGGTGACCGAGAGGAGGTCGAATCGTTCAGACAGAGATGGTGCTCAGTACTCGGTGTCAGAGAGCTGATCACAGCTCGAAGTTTTCGGATGACTCAGAGTCAGATTGTGATCGGCATGGCAGGGAGAGTTTTTCTTCCTTCTCCTGTCTGTGTGAGATGTGGGACATTTGAGAAACTTTGAACTTTACTGTGCTCACTGATTTCTTCATCAAGTTATGGTATTGTTACACTCTTTGTAACTATATGTTATAATTATGTGGTTTTGTCAGTTTTTTCAGTCTTGGTTTGTCCTGTGTTTTGTGATATCACACCGGAGGAAATAATGTATCATTTCTTAAGGCATGCATTACTAAATGACAATAAAAGAGGACTACGTGTCTTCATAATCATATAAAAACAAGGCAGTAAGTGCAGAAAATGCCAAGAGAAACCAGACACAATCCAACACATTCCAGGATCCTGCAGCAGTTTAACTCAATCTGATTACTTGCAAAGGTACAATCAAATGGCAAATAATATTCACAAAAATCTTGCTTTAAAATACAAACTCATGAAGGCCCTCCATCACTTCATAAAGGCATCAGATTTCAAGCCTGATCCAGTTCAGAGTCAAAATATTACAAATTATATGATAATCAATACATTATTTCAGATAGGACAATCCATAATAACCATCCAGATATAATATTACAGGATAAACAAGCAGGAACAACTCCCTCAATAGATAAAACCATTCCCCACACACACGTTCCTCAACCAGTGGAGCACCTCACCACAGGCATTGTTTGTGTGATCAGTCAGACAACTGAAAGATTTTCTCTCTCAGTCAGCTTCCAAATGTTGTTACTCTGTCATGCGTTGCCACGCCCCACTGCTGATTCCCTTCTCCTCATCATACGTTCTTACCCCGACCGTCGTCAAGATCCCCAAACTCTGCCCTGTGCAGACCTGCCTCTGGTTTCTGACCCTGCTTCATTGAACATCCAACGGATGGTTTCCCATTCTGCTTTCAGTCTTTAGAGGACAGTGGTGTTTTCTAACAACCCTTTAGAAGCAGGAAAAATGACCCACAATGTGGAAATGAGTCGTCATTATGGAGGTTAACGACCAATGCCATTCTTCCTCAGCCCAGAGATTTCAGGGCGAAGAACATCTCAGACAGAACTGCAGTCAGCTCGGCTTCTTCAGTCTGCAGAAAATTCAAGGGAAGCCTCTTCACCCACAGAGTGGTGACTGTTCGGAACCCATAAACACAGGGAGAGCGAGAGATGAACAACAGGGCAGGATTTAAATTGACCGTCATGGAACTGAATCACTGGCAGGGTCCAGCTGGCCTGAGTCGACTCTCTACTGTACACTAGGTGTGTTATAAATTCATCAAGTACCAGAGACAGAGTTTAAAATAAACTGATTTATTTGTCTCAGATCCAGAATATTAAACTCCAGTTCCACTAAAGGTGAATATGCAGCAGAAGAAACTCCTCCCATGCCCAGTGACCAGGGTGCAGAACTGGGTGTGGGGAGCAGCAGCAATAATTGCAGAGTTCAGCACCAACAGTCACTCTCAAAATTGCATTCAGCAACTGTGATGGACAAATATCCAGCATGCAGCTTATTGAAACTTTCTCCCCAGTGTGAACCCGGCAGTGTGTCACAAGTGTAACATACTGTAAGGTTCCACTGCTAATGTAACGGCCTCTGTGCAGTGTTTCACTGCTGAGGTAATGGTTTCTCTGTAGCAGCAATGTTTAGGTTATGACTGGAGATAACAGGGTCTTGGAGTGCGGGGTCATCCAATGAGAGAAATGTTCTTTCTTGTGAGTCTGGAAGAGGGATTTTCGTGGTCTTTTGTTGTGGAGAGATGAGAAGATGCGAATGGAGAGAGTGGGCCCTTTTTTTTTGTTTACTTCACTAACCATATAGAACCATAGAACACTACCACACAGAATCAGGCCTTTTGGCCCTTCTTGGCTCTGCCGAACCATTTTTCTGCCTAGTCCTACTGACCTGCACCTGGACCAATTTAGCACATTATCATCCAGATCATTGATATAGATGAGAAATAACAATGGACCCAGCACTGATCCCTGTGGCACACCACAAGTCACAGGCCTCCACTCAGAGAAGCAATCCTCTCCTACCACTCTCTGGCTTCTTCCATTGAGCTAATGTCTAATCCAATTTACCACCTCTCCATGTATACCTAGCGACTGAATTTTCCTAACTAACCTCCCATGTGGGATCTTGTCAAAGGCCTTACTGGAGTCCATGTACACAATACCCACTGCCTTCCCTTCATCCACTTTCCTGGTAACCTCCTCGAAAAACTCTAACAGATTGGTTAAACATGACCTACCACGCACAAAGCCATGTTGACTCTCCCTAATAAGTCCCTGTCTATCCAAATACTTGTAGATCCTATCTTTTAGTACTCCTTCCAATAACTTACCTACTACTGTCGTCAAACTTACCGGCCTATAATTTTCCAGATTACTTTTAGATCCTTTTTTAAACAACAGAACAACATGAGCCATCCTCCAATCCTCCGGCACCTCACCCGTAGATACCGACATTTTAAATATATCTGCCAGGGCCCCTGCAATTTCAACACTAGTCTCCTTCAAGATCAGAGGGAACACCCTGTCAGGTTCTGGGGATTTATCCACTCTAATTTGCCTCAAGATAGCAAGCACCTCCTCCTTTTCAATCTGTACAGTTTCCATGATCTCACTACTTGTTTCCCTTAATTCGATAGACTTCATGCCAGTTTTCTTAGTAAATACAGACGCAAAAAACCCATTTAAGATCTCCCCCATTTCTTTTGGCTTCACACATAGCCGACTACTCTGATCTTCAAGAGGACCAATTTTATCCCTTACAATCCTTTCACTCTTAATATACCTGTAAAAGCTCTTTGGATTATCCTTCAGCTTGACTGCCAAGGCAACCTCATGTCTTCTTTTAGCCCTCCTGATTTCTTTCTTAGTTTTTTTTTGCACTTTTTATACTCCTCTAGCACCTTATTTGCTCCCTGTTTCCTATACGTGTCATACAACTCTCTCTTCTTCTTTATCAGAGCTCCAATATCCCTTGACAACCAAGGTTCCTTATTCCTATTCACTTTGCCTTTAATCCTGACAGGAACATATAAAGTCTGCACTCTCAAAAATTTCTCCTTTGAAGGCTTCCCACTTACCAATCACATCCTTGCCAGAGAACAAACTGTCCCAATCCATGCTTTTTGGATCCTTTCTCATTTCTTCAAATTTCGCCTTTTTCCAGTTTAGAACCTCAAACCGAGTACCAGATCTATCTTTATCAATGATCAAGTTGAAACTAATGGTGTTATGATCACTGGAACCAAAGTGCTCCCCTACACACACTCCCGTCGCCAGTCCTAACTCATTTCCGAATGGGAGATCTAATATTGCATCCTCTCTAGTTGGTACCTCCATATATTGATTTAGAAAACTTTCCAGAACACATATTACAAGCTCTAACCTGTGTAGACCTTTAACAGTATGGGAGACCCAATCAGTATGTGGAAAATTAAAATCCCCTACTATCACTAATTTTTGCTTCCTGCAGTTGTCTATCTCTCTGCAGATATGCTCCTCCAATTCTCGTTGACTATTGGGTGGTCTATAATACAACCCCATTTATGTGGCCATACCTTTCTTGTTTCCCAGCTCCACCCATATGGCCTCAATAGACAAGCCCTCTAATCTGTCCTGCCTGAGCACTGCTGTAACATTTTCCTGACTAGCAATGCTACCACCTGCACCTCCCACCACCTTTCATTCCTCTGCCTCTATCACGTCTGAAACATCAGAACCCTGGAACATTAAGCTGCCAGTCCTATCCCTCCTGCAGCCAAGTTTCACTAATGGTTATAATGTCGTCATTCCATGTGTCAATCCACGCCCTCAGCTCGTCTGCCTTCCACACAATACTCCTTGCATTGAAATAGACACACCTCAGGAGATTATTTCCACTATTCACAACCCTTCTAATTGTGGCTTTGCATGAGCTTTTAACATCATTTATTTTCACCCCCGCTCCACTATCTGCTCTGGCACTCTGGTTCCCATCCCCCTGCAAATCGAGCTTAAACCCTCCCCAATAGCACTAACAAACCTCCCCATAAGGATACCGGTCCCCTTGTAGTTCAGGTGTAACCCGTCTCTCTTGTACAGGTCCCACCTGCCCCAGAAGAGATCCCAATGATCCTGAAATCTGAAACCCTGTCCCCTACACCAGTTCCTCAGCCTCAGTCAAAGTAAGAATTATAAAGTTCAATCATTTAATCAGATATTGTTTACCATTTGTTATTTCATGGTACCGATTTGTAACAGAGGAGACATCACGCAGCATCCACCCAAACGAGATTTCTTAAGTTTGGCTGGGCTGGGGGGCTATCACCCCCTATATTAAGCTGCTAGCTGAAGGGAGAGTTACATAAAGTGAGATGACTGAGTGAATCCTTTCCCACATTCACAGCAGGGGAACGGCCTCTCCCCAGTGTGAACGCAGTCATGCACATTTGGTTGATTTGGCTGAGAGAATCTCTTCCCAAAGTCTGAGCAGGTGAACAGCCTCTCCCCAGTGTGAAGTCGCTGGTGTCTCAGTAGGTGGAATGACCGAGTGAATCCTTTCCCACAGTCTGAGCAGGTAAACGGCCTCTCCCCAGTGTGAACTGACTGGTGTACAAGTAGGTGGGATGACCGACTGAATCCCTTCCCACAGTATGAGCAGGTGAACGGCCTCTCCCCAGTGTGAACTCGCTGATGTTCCTTCAGATGAGATGAGTAAGTGAATCCCTTCCCACAGTCTGAGCAGGTGAACGGCCACTCCCCGGTGTGAACTCTCTGATGTGCCTTCAGTTGACATGACCGAGCAAATCCCTTCCCACACACTGAGCAGGTGAATGGCCTCTCCCCAGTGTGAACTCTCTGATGTACCTTCAGTTTAGATGACTGAGTGAATCCCTTCCCACAGTCTGAGCATTTGAACGGCCTCTCCCCAGTATGAACTGACGTGTGTACCAGTAGGTCAGATGATCGAGTGAATCCCTTCCCACAGTCTGAGCAGGTGAACGGCTTCTCACCGGTGTGAAATCGCTGATGTCCCTTCAGTTCAGATGACGAAGTGAATCCCTTCCCACAGTCCGAGCAGGTGAACGGTCGCTCCCCAGTGTGAAATCGCTGATGTATCTTCAGTTGAGATGACAAACTGAATCCCTTCCCACAGTCTGAGCAGGTGAATGGCCTCTCTCCAGTGTGAACTCTCTGATGTACCTTCAGTTTAGATGAGCAAGTGAATCCCTTCCCACAGTCTGAGCAGGTGAATGGCCGCTCCCCGGTGTGAACTGACTGGTGTCTCAGTAGGGTGGATGACCGAGTGAATCCCTTCCCACAGTCTGAGCAGGTGAACAGCTGCTCTCCAGTGTGAACTCGCTGGTGAGCCATTAGGTCAGATGACCGAGTGAATCTTTCCCCACAAATTCAGCAGATGACCAGCCTCTGCCCAGTATGAACTGACTGGTGTGTCCACAGGTGGGAAGACCGACTGAATCCCTTCTCACACACAGAACAGGTGAATGTCCTTGTCCCAGTGTGAACTTGCTGATGTACCTTCAGTTGAAATGACCAACTGAATCCATTCCCACTGTCTGAGCAGATGAACGGGTTCCCCCCTGTGAAATGACGGGCGTGCCAGTCGGTCAGATGATCGAGTGAATCCCTCCCCACAGGCTGAGCAGGAAGGATGATTGAGTGAATCCCTTGCTCCACTTGTTAAATATCTGGACCAAGACAGCAAATCAGGCGTGTTATGTTCGAGATTCCCATAGACAAATTCCTTGTCACTTTTAACCTGTAAAAAGATTTACAAAATCTATCAGTGGGTGTAGGACAACAGTTCAGATGAGATCACTTGGGTTGTCAAGGTGTGATCTGACATCACACTGTTACAGTGAGGTTCAACCCAAGTTGGAGAGAGAAATCATCTTCTAACTGGGCACAGTGCTGGTATCTGGAATGATCATCAAATTCTCTGATGTTCTTTCTGTCTCTATGAGAATGGGTTCAGAGGAGATGTGAGGGGTATGTTTTTTTACGCAGAGAGTGCTGAGTGTGTGGAATGGGCTGCCGGCAACGGTGGCAGAGGTGGATACAATAGGGCCTTTTAAGAGACCCCTGGACAGGTATATGGAGCTCAGAAAATTAGAGGTAATTTCTCAGGTATGGCCATATTCGGCACAGCTTTGTGGGCCAGGGAGCCCGTGTTATGGGGTAGTTTTTTTTCTATGTTTCTACCCTCCCCAATCTGTGACCTGGCTCAATTTGACTCTCTCCATTGGTATTATTCCCTGTTCCCACTGAGCTACATGGGTGCCTGGCCCCACAGTAACCGAAACACTCTCACACGAATAGCCTTTGTTAACGTGCAGCTGGAATTTTCTTTCATGTATTACTAACTTAAAGTGCCACAGTTTTAACACCATATAAACAATTCCTGCTGAGATGAATGGTTGGTCCGCACAGCTGGTAAAAGGACTTAAAGTGAGTTTTTGTATTATTTCAGGTTCTTGTCACAGTCATAGAATAATACAATACAGAAACAGGCCCTTTGGCCCATCTAGTTGGTGCCGAGCTACTTAAACTTTCTACTGCCATACCCCTACCATCCAGGTACCTGTACAAACCTCTGAAATGTTCAACTTGAGCTTGCAGGCACCAGGTGTGCTGGCTGCTCATTCCACACCTGGATGACGGTCTGTGTGAAGAAGTTTCCCCTCATGTTCCCCTTACCATCTCAACTTTCACACTTGACCCATGGCTTCTGGTTGTAGCCCACCCAATCCCAGTGGAGAAAGCCAGCTTGCATTTACCCTATCTGTGCACCTCTGTCACAATCAAATCTCCCCTCAATCTTCCACATTCCAAGCAATAAAGTCCTGATCTGTTCAATCCTTCCCAATAACCCAAGTCCTCCAGACCTGGCAGCATCCTTGTGAATTTTCTCAGAACTCTTTCAACCTCTTTTACATCTTTCCTGTAGGTAGGTGACCTCAAGTGCAAACAAGACTCCACATTAGGCCTCACCAATATCTTCTACAAGTCAACATCCATAAGACTGAAAGAAGCTGCAGAAGATCGTGAACACGGCGCAGCACATCACACAAACCAATCTTCCATCCTTGTACTCACTTTACACCGCACACTGTCGGAGCAGTGCTGCCAGGATAATCAAGGACACGACCCACCCAGCCAACACACTTTTCGTCCCTCTTCCCTCCGGGAGAAGGTTCAGGAGCTTGAAGACTCGTATGGCCAGATTTGGGAACAGCTCTTTTCCAACTGTGATACGACTGCTGAACGGATCCTGACCCGAATCTGGGCCGTACCCTCCAAATATCCGGACCTGCCTCTCGTTTTTTTTGTACTACCTTACTTCCCATTTTTCTATTTTCTATTTATGATTTATAATTTAAATTTTTAATATTTACTAATTTTAACTATTTTTAATATTTAATATGTGTAATCCAGGGAGTGTGAAGCGCAGAATCAAATATCGCTGTGATGATTGTTCGTTCTAGTTCCAATTGTTTGGCAACAATGAAGGATAAAGTATAAAGTATAAAGATCTATCATTGTCACTACTTTGGTTCATGAAGGCCAATGGGCTGAAATCTTTCTTTCTGTCCGTATCTAACTGTGACACCACTTTCAGTGAATTAAGGACGTGTATTCCCAGATCCCTTTCTTCTACAACACTCCTCCATGCCTGAACAGTCACTGTGAAAGTCCTCCCTTGGTAGGTCCTACCAAAGTGCAACACCTCACACTTGTCTCCATTCAATTCCATTTTCCATTTCTCAAACCATTTTCCCAGCTGGTCCAGATCGCACTGCAAGCCATGATAGTCTTCCTCACTGTCCACTGCACCACCAATCTCGGAGTCAGCCACAACTTTGCTGATCCAGCTAACCATGTTATCATCCAGATTACTGATATAGATGACAAACAACAGATCCAGCACTGATCCCTGTGGCACACCACTAGTCACAGGCCTCCAGTCAGAGAGGCAACCATCTGCTACCACAGTCTGGCTTCTCCCAAAGACAGTGTCTCATTCAATTTACTATCTCATCTTGAATGCTGAGTGACTGAACCTTCTTGACCAACCTCCCATATGAGACTCTGTCAAGTGCCTTGCTAAAGTCCATGTAGACAACATCCACTGCCTTGCCTTCGTCCACTTTCCAGATAACTTCCTCGAGAGACTCTATAAGATTGGTTAGACATGACCTACCATGCACAACGCCATGCTGTCTATCCTTAATCAGTCCACATCTCTCCAAATACTTATATATCTGGTTCCTGCACATACATTTCAATAACCTTCCCCTACTGATGTCAAGCTCACCAAAGTACAATTTCTTGGTTTATTTTTAGAGCCTTTCTTGGACAGCAGAACAACATTGGCTGTCCTCCAATCCTCCAGTACCTCACCTGTCACTAAGGTTGATTTATATATCTGTGCTTGGGCCCCGACAATTTCTGCACTTGTCTTCCGCAGAGTCCTAGGGAACAACCTGTCAGGCCCTGGTGATTTATCCACGGTAATGTGCCTTAAGACAGCAAACACCTCCACCTCTGTAATCTGTACAGGGTCCATGAAGTTGATGCTGCTTTGCCTCACTTCTGTAGACTGTGTCCAACTCCTGTGCAAATACGGATGCAAAAAAACTATCTCCCCCATCTACTTGGTCTCCTCATATGGATTATCATTCTGATCTTCCAGCGGATTAACTTTCCCCTTGCAATCTTTTTGCTCTTAACATGTCTGCAGAATCCCTGAGGAGTCTCCTAAATCTTGTCTGCTGGGGCAACCTCATGCCTTCTTTTATTTTAACTTGAATTTCCTGTATTTCATAAGTACCCCATTTGTTCCTATCTGCCTGTACCTGGTATGCACCTCCTTTTTATTGACCTGGGAGAAGAAGCACAAAGGGGTGATGGAGTTGCATGGTGGGAGCTGGGGGAAGGGGTTATTTAAATTAAAGTTGCAAGGGGAATGGGAGCCTGAATAACAGAACAGATAGTAGAGGGGTTGTGGAGACAGATGTTGTTCAGTCCTCAGACAAAGTCAGGAATGAAAAACGTTGAGCATGGCGCAGTGAATATGCTGAGCCCTGTATATTTCAATACAGGGAGCAGCGTAGGAAAGGCAGATGTGTTCACGGCATGGAACAACACTGGAATTATGACACTAGGATCTGGCAACTGTGGATTGTGACAGGCTGCTTTATGGCAAAGGTGTGCTTGGTAAATGGGAGGCCTTCAAAGCAAAATTTTGAGAGTACAAGGCGGGTATGTGCTTGTCAGAATAAAAGGTAAAGTTGGAAACTGTATCTCTTGGTTTTCAAGAGATATTGAGAACCTGGTGAAGCACAAAATGGAGTTGCATAACAGGGATAGGCAGGTAGATTCTTATGGAGTATAAGAAATGCAAGAGAACAAGGAGGAAATAAATCAGGATGGCTAAAAGAAAGCATGAGATTGCCCTCACAGAAAAGACGAAGGATAAGCCTCACGGATTCTAGAGATAGATTGAGAGCAAAAGGATTGCAAGGCACAAAGTTGGTCCTCTGGAAGACTGGAATGGCAATCCACGTGTGGAACCAAAGCAGATGGGGGAGATCTTAAATATTTTTTTCATCTTATTTACTCAGGAGATGGACACAGTGTCAGTGAGGGTGTGGAAAAGCGGCATTAAAATCATGGACCCTGTACAGATTAATGAAGAGGAGATGTTTGCTATCCTGAGGCAGATTAGGGTGGATAAATCTCCAGGGCATGACAAGGTGCTCCCTCGGACCCTACAGGAGGCAAGTGCAGAAATCGTCAGGGCCCTAGCAGAGATAATTAAATCATCCTTTGTGCCGGGAGAGTTATCAGAGGATTGTAGGATAGCCAGTTATTTCACTGTTCAACATAGAACATAGAAATCTACAGCATATTCCAGGCCATTCAGCCCAATGTTTTGCCAACCATGAAACTTACCTAGAAACTGCCTAGAATTTCCCTAGCACACAGACCTCTATTTTTCTAAGCTCCATGTACCTATCTAACAGGCTGTTAAACGACCCTATTGTATCTGCCTCGACCACCACTGCTGGCAGTGCATTCCACACACCCATCACTCTCTGTGTAAAAAACTTACCCCTGCCATCCCTTCGGTATCTATTTCCAAGCAGCTCAAAACTATGTCCCTCATGTGAGCCATTTCAGCCCTGGAAAAAGCCTCTGGCTATCCACACGATCAATGCCCCTCATCATCTTATACACCTGAAAAAGGCTCTAAGCATAAACAAGGAAGTTATACATTGCTTTGAGGATTTGTTGGAAGTATACAGAAGCTTTTGCATCACCGCAATACACACAGTTTCTGTATTGTACATAAATATTTCCCCTGAAGCCTCCGCCAAATGACTGACTGTGGTGAACTCATTGATGGTGCAGTAATGCCAGTGAATATAAAGGGAAGCGCAGGAGTCACATTTGTGATGTGAAAGCTATTTGTTGCCCAGGGCAAAGGTGTTTGATATCATTATCTTCACAGAGTGAATGGGTCAAAACATGTCCTCACGGGTAGAAAGGTCCGGAACAAGAGGAGGTAGAACAAGCAACACACACAAAATGCTGGAGGAACTCAGCAGGCCAGGCAGCATCTGTGGAAAAGTGTACTAATGCAGAATTCCGGCATTTTGTGTGTGTTGCTTGGGTTTCCAGCATCTGCAGAATGTCTCTTGTTTGTGATTGGAGGTAAAATAAAGGTGATTATCAGAACTGGCGATGTAAAAGATTTTGTTCCCTTTCTCCGAGTTCCTAACCCTTTGATAGCTGGAGCTCAGCTCTGTCTGAGAGATCCATCGGTTCCCATTCCCTCATCAGCCTAAGCTCCCCGGGGTCCGTGCAGGGATCGTGGGGATGAGAGAGAGAGAAGAGAACAGGACTGTCCCGGGATCGCGGGGCACAGTTTCCGGGAGTCACAGCAATTGCCCCTCAGTCGGTAGTGAAAACGGGCGCACGGAGAAACACTCACCGGCAGCGATATCCGAGGCCTTTTGTGTACTGCGCATGCGTGATATTCGGGACATCCGCAACCCTGACGCCTGCGCATTCGATCGGTGCTTCAGCGACCCCGAAAAGTGTTACGCCTCAGTGTTCAAGCTAATCACAGTGCCATTGAAAGTTTCTGCAAGCAACGGTTCAAGTACATACCTCAGTTTTTGTGTGTAGAAAACTCAGCAGCTCGTTTAACACAGAATGCAGCTCCCATAAAACATTACACTTAACATCAGCAAACGTTCCGCATGTTTAATGCCAAAGTAGAACGTTCTTACAACTGCAGATATAAAACACAAGATTCTGCTGTTGCAGGAGATGTGGACACATTCACACAAAATGCTGGAGGAACTCTGCAGTTCAGGCAGCAACTAAGCAGAGGTGTACACAGCCAATGCATGCTGAAGGGGTTCGGCCTAACCGTTGCTTATTTGTTCCTCTCCACATTGACTGCCTGATCTGTTGATTTCCACCAGTATTTTGCAGAAATTAACCACTTTTTTTTTGATCAACCAGCTTCCAAATGTTTTTGATCTTTCATTTGTAGCCACATCCAGCTGATCTGATTCCTCTTCTCCCCCCTCCTTGTAAACTCTCGGTCCCATCTCTTTCTGGAACCCCAAACCCCTGACTCAGGCTGGCAACCCTTGGGGTCTGACTCTGGTCCATCGAAGATTCACTCTCTAGTCTGCTGTCAGACTTCAGCAGTGCATTGCAACAACCCAGCTGTCGATGGCACAGTCGTTTGAAATTAGTGAAAACGGCCCAAAAAGTTAAAAAGATCAGGAAAGAAGGAGTTTAACCACCTTAGTCCAGAGCCCTGGGGAACGGCAAAACCACAGTGAGCTCATTGTCTTATTCAGTCTGGAGAAAATCATGCAGGAAATTCATGCAGGTGTATAAGATGATGAGAAGCATTGGTCGGGTAGATAGCCAGAGGCTTGTCCCAGGGCTGAAATGACTAACACGAGGGACATGGTTTTAAGCTGCTTGGAAGTAGGTACAGATGAGATGTCAGAGCTAAGTTTTTTAAACAAAGAGTAGTGTGTGTGGAATGCACTGCCAGCAACGGTGGTCGAGGTGGATACAACAGGGTCTTTTAAGAGACTCTTAGATAGGTACATGGAGATTAGGAAAATAGAGGCCTATGCGATAGGGTAATTCTCGCTGTTTCTAGAGTAAGTTACATGGTCGGAATAACGGACCCAAAGGGTCTGTAATGTGCTGTAAATTTCCATGATTCCATAATATTCAAGGGAAATTTCCTATCCCACGGGGTGGTGACTAGTTGTAAACTGTCATCACAGGGAGAGTGAGAGGGGAACGACAGGGATAGATATTGATATACTGATATGGAACGTGAAACATTGGCAGGGACCAGATGGGCCGAGTGGCCTCTCTAGTGTACATTGTGAATGTGGTAGAGACAGCAAGTACCTGAGACACGGGAGTGAATATAGAACTGTTTTATCTTTCACAGATCCAGAATATTAAACACCAGTCTAGTTTAAGGCTAACATCAGCAGAACGGACTCCTCCAATGCTCAGTGACCAGGGTTCAGTCCTGGGTGCGATGAGCAGCCGCAAGAACTGCAGAATCTGACAGTAACAGTTCCTCATGAACCTGCAGCTGCCTTCAGTCACCGTGATGGTTAAACATTTGACATAGAGCTGATTTGAACTTCCTCCCTGATGTGAAGTTGCTGCTGTTGCAGCAGCTGGGATGATTGAGTAAAACTCTTTGTTCACTCCGGACAGAAATGTGGCCTCTATTTATTGTGAATTCACCGGAGCATCACAAGGTGGGTTAACTGAATGAGCCTCTTCACACACATGGAGCAGGTGAACGGCCACTTCCCGCTGTTAGTGTATCTGTGATGGCATGGTTTTCCCTTCACTTTGAGCAGATTAGGTTCCTCTGATTTGCAGAGTAGGAGGTTATCTGTGTACTAGTTGAAGTGTTTCCTTCAATTTTGGAGGGACAATTATCTCCCAATTTGTGTAAAGGAAATTACAGTTCTACTGGATTTGCAAATGCAATATGCAGTTATGGGTGGGCTATTGATGGGAATCCAACTCTTTTGAATTTTGGATTTCCTGTGGTGTAGAAAGATGGGTGAGAATGCACACAAAAAAAAAAACTGGAAACACCCTTCAGAACAGACAGCACTGGGAAGGACAACCAGACTTAATGCTTCATCTCAAAGAACCTTTGTTGGAAGTATAAAGGAAACAGAAAGGTATGGGGAAGGCAAGTGTGGCTCTATTTGAGAGACAAGAATACATTGCAATGAGAAAGGCAGTCTGATGTAGGAAAATTAATTTACCTGTCTGGAGGGGCTTATGGGATATCCTATATTAAGGGAGTAGGAAATGCTCCCTTGTTTTTTTTTCTGGGGATGGGGTTTATGGAATTTGCTATATTGAGGGAGTAGGAAATACTCCCTTGTTTTTTTTTCTGAATAATTGGTTTGAGATGGAGATCTGTTTTCTCCCGAGTCAAGGGAAATTGGAATACATATTCCGTAAGAAGGAGTTAAATTACATCTAGTTTTTAAAATTATTATAAACAGGTTTGCTCCATCTAACACACGGACACCCCAAACATGACTTGCTCTGCTCACTCACCAGGAACTCCAGTGACGGCAATGACCGTGTACAATATTTTCTGCACAGTGCCGTACCTAACCCACATTTCAGACATTTTGTCCATCCAGCGATTTGACCCCAGACACCACAGACGATCTCTATGAACAAAATATTAAGTCTGTGATTTGAAGTACCACTTAGCCACTCCAAAGTGACAGATTTCAACAGATTTAAAAATAAAGATTTTGAACAAGCCATTACGTCACACGAGTGTAATCCCTGCACTGACAGACTGTGATTAATTTAGTGAATTATTTTAGGTACTATTTGTGTGAGTTGGTTTGTTCCAACAAAGATTTGTGTCTGATTACAGAGGAAAGGATAGTCTTGTATGCAGAGTGAGGGATCTTCACAGGTTTGGAAAACAGGATTCCTTGGTGTGATGTGGAAGTTGATTCCCCTGGTGTACACACAGGGAGATTTCCATGAACCGTGAGGGAGGGGTGTTCTCTAGTGTTTTGGAAGGTGATTTGCTCTGGTGAGGGAAAAGTTGGTTGGTGATTAATGAGGAACATGAATAATCTGATTTGGAAGCAATTAAGTCTCGCAGTGTTTTGGGGATGTGGGTCTTGGTGTGAAGGAAGGGGATTCTCTTGGTGTTAAGTGATGGATTTCTGTGGATGATGGTGAGTGGAGGAAAGCTCTCTGCTGTCTGGCTGGAGGTCATGAGCCTACGAGTGCAAATTAACCATGTTTCTTCACCCATTTCTCATCATCAATTGCCCTGATCCACAGACAGCTACGTGAGATGCTGATAGAGCTGACACCCTGTAAGTACGTCCTGTCTAAGTGCAGAAGATAAACGGAACAGAGAAAGCAGGAAGATGGAAAAGAGTTGATACAGAAGATACTGGATTATGGTCATGCATGTATTATTCCATTCAATGTATTGATGGGGTGGGGATGGTGGTGGGGAATCTGGGACAGTGGGGTAATCTAAGTAAAAAATGCATAATTATCCATGCAGTCTTTCTTCTACATTTCCTACATCTTTTTGATAAACAAGTTATTTTTTTTCCAATTTTAAAGTAAATTCTATTATTAAACCACATATATGTTACCATAAACAATCCTGAGATTTACTTTCTTGCATATCAATAGAATAACAATCATAACCAAATCAATGAAAGACCGCCCAACTAAGGTGTTCACCAGAATGCAGAAGACAACAAACTGTGTAAATACAAAATGAAGAGATGATCATAATAAATAAAAACGTGCTGAATATTGAAAACATGAGATGAAGAGCTCTTGAAAATGTATCAATTGGTTCAGGAAACATTTCACTGATGGACGAGGTGAAGTTGAGTAAAGTTATCCCCTTTGGTGCAAGAGCCTGATGGTTGAAGGGTGGTAACTGTTTCTGAACCTGTCCTTGATGTTAGGTGTTCCTGTTGACAGCGGCAGCTTTCCTGCCATAGCACTTCATGTAGATGTGCAGAATAGCTGGGAGGCCTTTATCGCTGACTGATTAGGCTGTATCCTTTACTTTTTGTAGGATTTTTTGTTCAAGTACATAGGTGCTTCCATTCTGCAAAGGCCAGTAAGTTGTCAATGATGGAATGCAAGGACAGATGCATTCATGACATTCTTATCTGTTTCAGTAATTGTTTCTGCATCTGTTGATACAAGGCATATATTCCCACTTTACTTCAGTGTGACATTATGCTCATTTATCTACGTTGTGAAAGTCAATGTAGTAAAGACACAGAATAATGCACAAATGTTTCCAGATAACTTTATGACAATGGGAACCAATCTAAACAGATTGCAGATAACATAATATATGGTGGCCATGTCCATCGGTAGGATAGTCTTGGGTTACAGGATGATATTGATTACTGGGGAAAATCGACAGAAAAACTTGCCCCACTCTTCTTGAACTCTCCCTCCCATCCCCTGCATGATCACAAACTCCTTGGTTAATGGTTTTGGCTGTTAAGAAAAAAAAAGTTGGCAACCCCGGTCTACATGATAATTTCTCCATAATTTTATCAAGTTCTATCAAGATTCCTCTCAGCCCCGAGCATTCCAATAAAAGCCCATGATTGTTGAAACTCTAAACTCTGTTTATAAACCTTGGGACAGGCAACATCCTGGTAAATCTTACCTGTACATTTTGAAAGTCACCTTAGGAAGATCGGAATTGCATAACTGTATTCCAAGTGGAAACCGGAATGTTTCATGGAGCTGCTGTTGACCTTCTCCAACCAATAATGACAGGCGTGTCAATAAAAACAGGCCTTCACCATTTTGTTGACTTGCATACCTTTGTTCACTTTTAACCTATTCTAAAATCAAGCTGAACTCTTCCTGCATGGTCATTAAATGTTTAATGGGGTAGTAAGTCTGGAATTTGATTGTAAATAAGGTGGGGCACCAGAAAACTGATTGAATGAGGATGAACCAATCAGGATGGATGGACGATGGAGACCATGCTGTCTCCCTTTTTTGGGGAATGCTCCCATGGTGGAGGGGGTGGGGTAGGTTCAGCATCTGCTACTCATTGTCCAAGGGTGACCTGCAGACTAGAGAAGGGAAGGAGCACATCAGGAAGAAGCGTGTGGGGTTCAAGTTTAGGGGTTCAGGCTCAGGTGTTGTAGGAAGGATCCTTGTTTCGTCAGCCACTCCTGTCACCACTCACAGTCCTGGCAGTGAGGCAGTGGGATACATGTGCTTAAACACCTGGGAGGGTAGCGGATAACAGTCTATTAATCCCGAGCTTCTAAATAATCTGGAATAAACCAGCAATGGCAGACAAGAAGATCAATGCGCCTTGATGTACCTTGCAAGATTGGTTTATTGTTGACACCTGTACCGAGGGACAGTGACAGTCTTGTCTTGAGTACCGTACACAACAATCAGAACACTACACTGTGCACTGCGGTAGAGCAAGGTAAATCAATAACAGAACGCAGAATCGAGTATAACTGCCTCAGATAAAGAGATAAAGTGCAGTGCAGTTAAACAATAACGATATTGTGGCGCACCGGACGGCAACTTGTTAAACGGCAATACGGAGTCGAACAGCGGTTCCCGCCACGACTCAAAGTTTCTTCTCATCGAGGTCGTCCGAGTGTGCGCTCCTGTCACAGAATCTTCTCGGAGCCAGCAAAGCGCTGGATCACTCAAACCATCTCCAGGCTGTAAATCGCAGCCTTTACCTGTCCCAGAAACACATTAAAGATAAAAAAAACAGACATAAAAGAAGTAAAAAATATATATATATTCGTGTCCTATGAGAGAGATGTCGACCGAGAGAGCGTTTCTCCAGCATTTGTGTCTGTTTTGGAAGAAGATGGTTGGATTCTAATCCAGGATCATTCCTCCCCCGAAGTCCAGTGCGGATGCCACTACATCACTGGCCAGATGGACAATAAGGTGCAAGATGCTAATCCAGTACATTGAGGACGAGTCCATCTAGTTATAGTAGGGATATTCTTATCGCATAAGAATATTATAAAACGTAATCATTGTCCTTATAACAGACTGTCCGTGAGCCTGGCAGTGTGAGCTTTCAGGCTTTGTTCTCTTCTGTCCGGTTAGAGGGGAGACAGGATGTCTGGGGTGAGTGATTATACTGGCTGCTCTACAAGGCAGTGGGAAGTGAAGACAGAGTCCACGGAGGGGAGGTTGGTTTCCGTGACATGCTGAGATGTGGTCGTAACCCTCTGCAGTTTCTCACAGTCACAGGAGGAGTATTTTGCTGTACCAAGCCATGATATCAGGATGCTTTCCGCCAAGGTCAAGGTGGACGTGGCTACAGGGGTGTGGGCTGCCACATTTACCTGTCTGGATAGGGGGAGGAAATCGCAATGTGGTCCCACAGATTTCTCCACGGCCTGTGGTGGGGAGGTGGGTGATCTTACGTCTGGCTCTGTGTATGAACCTCTCAGTCCACGACGGGAGTCCAGCTCCTTGTGTTCGAGGGAGGAAGTGCTGTGGCCATTCACTTCGGCTGATCACTGTATCCATCTGTCCGGGTGCAGAACAAGCATCCTCCAGCAGTTCTCCCACCTATTGCTTGTCGGGACATCGCAGACTCAGCCCACCCGTAGGTTCCTCTTGACCGGAAAACTCTGGTTTTCTATGGAACTCTGGTCAGATTGCATGTGGGGTATTGCATTTAGTTTCGGTCGCTCCATATCAGATGAATGCCGAGGATTTGGAAAAGGCATAGGAGAGGTTGTAATGAGGACCTTTAGGAGGAGATCTAGAAGGTGGAGTTGCACAAAGTTGGATTGTTCTTTCCGGAGTGGTGGGAGCCAAGGGGAGAACTGAGAGGATCATTATTGTCATAAAAGGAAGTGATGTTACAGCTTTATCAATCTCTGGTTAGGTTGCATCTGGAGTTTGCAGTCACCCCATTACAAGAAGGAGGCCAAGGCTTTGGAGAGGGGAAAGAAGAGGTTTATAGGGAGGAGATCTATAAGGAGGATTTGCAAGAACTTGTGTTATTCTTTCCAGAATGGCAGCTACCAAGGGGAGATAGAGAGGCCTATAAGAGTCATAAATGCGGTAGGCAACTGTGATCTTTCTCACAATATCAAAATTCCGTATAACAGAGGACACGCAGTTAAGGTGAGAGAGGAAAATGTTCAAAGGAGGTCTGCGGAGAAATGTTTAATATAAAACAAAGCCGAGAGTTGCGGTTTCTGGAATGTATTTCTAGCTTGGTAGTGAAGGCAGTGGTGTGTTTCAGATTCTGTGATAGACAAACAAACACACAGAGAAAGGATGGATATAGACAACACGCAGGCAGGGTGATTAGTATAATTAGGCATCATCGGTTAATCATATCAACCCAACATCACAGACTGAATTGTCTCTTCCTGTCCTACAATGTCTAACTGGAGAAATAATCACTGATGAGGGAAATTTATTTTCCACTTCATGTTGAATATCAGTTCCTTCATTCTGAGTCTGTGACCGATGGTAATAGAATTCTCATTCAGGGGAAACGTCCTCCCAGCCATCGGTCCGAATTATCTGGAAGAATCCATCAATTCTCCTCACAATTCCAGAAAATACAGGCCTAGCTCATTCACTCTCCCCTCAGACAGACAGCTTGCTATCTCTTGAAGCAGTCAAGTCAGTGTGAGGAACTGTGATTTGACCTGGAAATAATATTCAATGTGCATTCAGGCAGAGGGATTAGTTTAATGAGGCTTAATTACGTCAGCCCAACATCACAGACCAAATAGCCTTCTCCTTTCCTGCAGTGTTGTATGTTTTAACTGGAGAAAGAATCACTGATTAAGGACATTTGTTTTCCACTCCTTCCTGAATATCCGTTCCTTCATTCTGGGGCTGTGACACATGGTATTAAAATTATCATTCAGGGGAAACATTCTCCCTGCAATTGGTCTGAATGATCTGAAATAAGCCAGCAATTCTCCTCACAATTCCGGAGAATACAGACTCAGTCTCCCCGCACGCAGCAAGTGTGTCCTCCCAGCAACGAGACCTGTCAGTGTGAGGAATAGTCTCGGCACCCTCTCTTCAATAGGGATAACTTTCCCAAGGAAATGCGGCAAAACCTGGAACTAATATTCAGCGTACATTCTCACCACACCCTGTAGGACCCCTCCCAGTCAGACATCTCTATACCTCTTCTCCAATCCTCCTGTATCACGGCACAGAATATCATTTGGCTCCCTAATTATTTGTGATACGTGAACGTTAACTATTAGTGATTTGTTGACAAGGACTGTCGGGTCCCTATGAACCGGTCACTCTGTCCCCATGTAAATGTGGATTTTCTAGTTTATTCCTCTGGGAATGAATGGCCTCGCATTCCCCCATATTCTGTCTGTCTGCCACATCTTCACTCCGTCACTTCTGTCTGCATCCCCAAACTCTCGCTGCGTCCTTCTCAAACCTTGCCTTTCAGCTCTGTACAACAGCCAACATGGATATAATAAAGTTGGTCCTCACATCCAAATCGCCAATGTAGACTATGAACAGCTGGGGTCTCAGCCACAAACCCTGAGTCACCTAAATGTTGAACGTGTTCCATTTACTTCCTCTATCTGACCTTCACCTGCTGACTAATTCTCACACAGGCATAGTGTCCCAAACCCCATGTGCTTATCCGATCCTTTCTTAGGTTCTTCTAATACCACATTCATCAGTTCTCAATTAAACGTCTGTTTGTCCAATCCTGAATCCACACTGACTCTGCCAGCCCCAGTGAGTATTTGGGGACTTGGTCTGTGTCTCTACCTGTAAGATACTGGTACAGAATACAATGGGAATATTACCCATCTGTGGTTCAGTGTAACCGTTGTATTGGTGACCTGTGTCGGGGTCCTGGGTTCAGTGTGGGACTGAATCTGAATTTCTCTGCTGTCTGAAACTGTGGAACTGATGAGCTGTCGGTGTCTCTGTGCTCTGTAACATACCTTGTGTGTCAGACAGGAGCGGCTGATCTGGTTCCTCGACAGGAAGGAATATCGTAGTTGATTGCAGTTTGTTTTTTCCTGTGGGTACGAGAAAGAAACTCGGTCAGTGATGGAGAGGTAAATGTCATGTGGTTCTGTGAAGTGGCCGTTGCAGCCTGTGCCATTGTCAATCTGTCGGTCTGACTCTCTCTCTCTCTCTTTCACACATATATAACATTGCATCTGATGCTTGTCTTTCTTTCATTCACGTTCAGCTATCCTGCGTCGATTCACCTCCCAATTTATTAGATTATGAAGACATGCAGTCCTCTTCCACTGTCATTTAGTAATGCATGCATTAAGAAATGATACAATATTTCCTCCGGTGTGATATCACAAAACACAGGACAAGCCAAGACTGAAAAAAAGCCTGACAAAACTACATAATTATAACATATAGTTACAACAGTGCAACAATACTGTAACTTGATGAAGAAGCCCATGTGCACAGTAAAAGTTCAAAGTCTCTCAAATGTCCCTCATCTCACGCAGACGGGAGAAGGAAGAAAAACTCTCCCTGCCATGCCCGATCACAATCCGTCTCTGAGTCATCCGAAAGCTTCGAGCCTCCGAATCAGCTCTCCGACACCAAGTACTGAGTGCAATCTCTGTACGAACGATTCGACCTCAATCTCGGTCGCCAACAGCAGGTAAAGCCGGGGATTTTGAGGTCTTCCCTCCGGAAGATTCCCGACCGCGCCGTAACGACAGCAGCGAGCGAGCGCTTCTGAAATTTCTCCAGATGTTCCCCTGTGCTTTCACGTCCGTCTCCATCAAATCAGAATTTAGAGTCCTGTTTTTAATATTTAAGCGGTCTTCGCATTCCTTTGCCGATCGAAGCATTTCTTTGTAATTTTTGTTTGATCTCTTGCAGGTTTGAGATGCTCTTAAACGCCTATTACATCAGTAACATGTCAAAATTCTCCGCAGAGCTTTGCCAGCACTTTGTGTGTGTTGCCTTGAATTTCCAGCATCTGTACGTCATCTCATGTTTTGTACATCAGCATCGTGATCATCGGATCACTGTCATCCCGTGTGTGTGTGTGTGTGTGTGTGTGTGTGTGTGTGTGTGTGTGGCCAGGATGATGTTGAACGTGCAAAACCGCAGGGACAGAAGTTGGGAGTCGGACGTGTCGTTGAACTCTGTTTACAAATGGATAATTAGCGAAGACAAAATTGAAATCTGTAAATGTGGCTGCTTCAGGTCTTTGTCAATAGAACTCCGACATTCTTTTCAATAGAACACACATCAAAGTTGCTGGTGAATGCAGCTGGCCAGGCAGCATCTCTAGGAAGAGGTACAGTCACGTTTCAGACCGAGATCCTTCGTCAGGACTAACTGAAGGAAGAGTGAGTAAGAGATTTGAAAGTTGGAGGGGGAGGGAGGGGGAGATCCAAAATGATAGGAGAAGACAGGAGGGGGAGGGATGGAGCCAAGAGCTGGACAGGTGATTGGCAAAGCAGATATGAGAGGATCATGGGACAGGAGGCCTAGGGAGAAAGAAATGGGGGAGGGGGAAGCCCAGAGGATGGGCAAGAAGTACAGTGAGAGGGACAGAGGGGGAAAAAGGAGAGAGAGAGAAAAAGAATGTGTGTATATAAATAGATAAATAACGGACGGGGTACGAGGGAGAGGTAGGGGATTAGCGGAAGTTTGAGAAGTCAATGTTCATGCCATCAGGTTGGAGGCTACCCAGACGAAATATAAGGTGTTGTTCCTCCAACCTGAGTATGGCTTCATCTTTACAGTAGAGGAGGCCGGGAATAGACATATCAGAATGGGAATGGGACGTGGAATTAAAATGTGTGACCACTGGGAGCTCCTGCTTTCTCTGGCGGACAGAGCGTAGGTGTGCAGCGAAATGATCTCCCAGTCTGCGTCGGGTCTCACCAACATATAGAAGGCCGCATCGGGAGCACCGGATGCAGTATATCACCCCAGCCGACTGACAGGTGAAGTGTCGCCTCACCTGGAAGGACTGTCTGGGGTCCTGAATGGTAATGAGGGAGGAAGTGTAAGGGCATGTGTAGCACTTGTTCTGCTTACAAGGATAAGTGCCAGGAGGGAGATCGTGGGGATGGATGGGGGCCGGGGGGGGGGGGACGACTGGACAAGGGAGTCGTGTAGGGAGCGATCCCTGCAGAAAGCAGAGAGTGGAGGGCGGGGGGAGAGGGAAAGATGTGCTTAGTGGTGGGATCCCGTCGGAGGTGGCGGAAGTTACGGAGAATTATATGTTGGATCCGGAGGCTGGTGGGGTGGCAGGTAAGGACCAGGGGAACCCTATTCCTAGTTGGGTGGAGGGAAGATGGAGTGAGAGCAGATGTGTGTGAAATGGGGGAGATGCGTTTGAGAGCAGAGTTGATGGTGGAGGAAGGGAACCCTCTTTCTTTAAAAAAGGAGGACATCTCCTTCGTCCTGGAATGAAAAGTCTCATCCTGAGAGGAGATGCGGCGGAGACGGAGGAATTGCGAGAAGAGACAGGGTGAGAAGAGGAATAGTCCAGATAGCTGTGAGAGTCAGCAGGATTGTTTCCACTGCCACATGTCCAGTCCTGGTATTCAGCATTCTCGGAATGGAATCGAAACCAGCCTCTGTGGATTCTGAAATCTGGATCTAAAAATAAACCGCTGTAGGATTCATCGATAGACCTCAGTGGGTCACGCAGATTTCCTTTCCCGAGGTGAGTAACCGCTGAGGTAATGCCTAGGAATTTAGAAGTGCTTGTCTTCAGTCGGCTGAATATTGACATCAGAGACAATGAATGGTGTTCCTTTACCATGTTTATTCAAGTGACTGTTGTCAGTTCGTCAGCGGCATAACCGTATCTCTGGAGACTGATCCTTTGTATAAATCAGAGCCGTTTTGAATGCATTAGCTCAGAGTTGCTGAAGGAGCTGTGAGTTCAGAAGCAAGACAATTGGCAGATTATTCCTGAAATGGGGTATCCAGTCCTTTTACGGATAGGAGAAGTTTACTATCCATTTATTTCAGCCTTTGGAATTCCCGGTAAGCCGCCGTATCAGCTGCCGTTGGTGGGAATTGAAGTTAAATGCCAACGTAGTGATCGTTTCTGTCGCTGGTTTCCACGGTCACATGTTCAGTCCTAGTGTTCGGCATTCTCGGAATGGAATCGAAACCAGCCACTGTGGATTCTGATGTCTGGATCTAAAAATAAACGCTGTAGAAATCATCGGTGGACCTCAGTGGGGCAGGCGGATTTCTTCCAGCGGTTTGTGTTTCAATGATGTAACGCTCGGGTCTCTGTGCTTTTGGTCTCGAAGCAGCTACACTGCATTTGCCAATATTGTGTTTATACTGCTGTGGAGATGATAACAATTGGTCTGCATTGGTATGTCAGCGGTCGTGTGAGCCACGTGTAATGATCAAACCATCGATTAGTGATAACGATTTAGGAAATGTGATGAGTTCCATGTTGCAGCATGGAACTTGAGGATTTTTAGTAAATGTGTGCGGTGTGACAGAAAATAAAACAGTTGTTGGACAACACAGTGACGTCGCTGCTGATCAATACTGTGAAATGTATTCTATCATATCCACATCTGACCCCTCTACAGACATTGCACTGCGTCACCGAGTCTGCTACTGGACGTTGAATCCCTCTCCCCGGCTTCGCTGTGATGGATTCAGTCGGAGGCTTCGAGTATATCTGTGAGGCTGTATCAGACCTCGCTGTGACTGCTGCCTCGGACAATGTTCTGTTGTAAAATCAGCGAGGTGAGAAATGCTGGAATAGGGAACAAACACGGGGAATGCTAGAGGCACAAAGTAGCATCTATAGAAAGAGAAAGTCGTGTCATAGGGGCTCTCTGTAAACAGTTCCAACAAAATACACGCTAACTGCTTTCCCACATATTCAATTTTGCCTGGATGAGTGGATCCGGGATTTCCTGTTTCTGTTTCGTCCTTCGGCTATTCTGTCGCTGACAGGGAGTTGCATGGAAGTTGATGATTGTCTAATGCAAGAATCCCGCCATCAGCGTCCAGATTTATTAATTTCATTCATATCAGACGCGGATGAAGCCGATAGAAAATGTTCCAACCAGTACTGACTCTGAGGTTACCTAGCTTTATCCTTCCGCTGCCTCTTCACATTTTGGTCATCAGAAAGGAATCCAAATTCAAATCATTTGGCTTTATTTTAATGTATAAACTCAGTCAGCTCTTGGACCTCTCTTCAACTTTCTACCGTTAAATGCAGCATTAAAGTCCAAATATTAGATGATCCCCGAAAACTGCTGCATTGGGTTCTGCTCAGTTTTTTCTCAATTTGCTATTTTCTGTCTCTCTTCCAGCGAACTTGGTGGCGATTGCGATCCTCTCCCGTGGAAAGTGCGGTCTCTCCAAATGTGTTACTCGCTACCTGGTGGGAATGGCAGCGGCCGATCTCCTGGTCGTTATCTCGCAACCGCTGCTGATGTGGACTGCTTGGATTTACTTTCGCCGATCATTCCTGTTCATTACTCCTGTGTGCAGTCTCGCCAGATGGTTGATTTTTGCGAGCACCGCGGCCTCTGTCTGGCTAACTGTCGCTTTCACCGTCGATCGATTTGTGGCTATTTGCTGTGAGAAGCTAAAAACAAAATATTGCACCGAGAGAACGGCGGCTGTGGTTATCGGGACAGTGAGTGTGCTGGCCTGTTTGGAGAACGTCCCTTGGGGCTTTACTTCTGAACCTCTTGTAATAATTGATGGTGTTCCCTGGTATTGTGTTCCTACATCGAGCTACAAATACTCTTCTTCATGGGCGGTATTTGAGATGCTTCACCGCATTTTTACCCCTTGTGTCCCATTCTTTCTGATTTTGTTGTTCAATATTCTGACAGCCAGGCGGATTCTAGTGGCCAGTCGAGCCCGCAGAAGGCTCCGGGGACAAAAGAGTGGAGAGAATGACAAGGACCGGGAGATGGAGAACCGACGCAAATCCATCGTTTTGCTCTTCAGCATAACCGGTAGTTTCATATTGTTGTGCGGAACACGTTTGGTATTTTATATCTATCAACGGATTTCAATGAGTTTTGTTTATTATTCTGTCATGCATCCTGTTTACATTGTACAAGAGACATCGGGAATGCTTCAGATCATCAGTTCCTGCACCAACACGTGTATTTACGCCCTGACTCAGAGCAAATTCCGAGAGGAACTCAAGAATGCGGTGATATACCCACTGAAATGGATTTTGAAACTCATTCAGCGGATATAAATAAATGCTGTGCAGTAGTACAATTCAGCTGCTTTCATGTCCCTATTCTGTACTCCCACTTGTGAGCAAACGGAAACAATACGATGAACAGAGTTACAAACAAAGCATGAGAAACTCGGTCGATGCTCGAAATACAGAACGCACACGAAATCATGAAGATTGTCGGCCCGAATAGTTGAATGTTTACTTTTTTCCAAAGTTGCCCCCTATCTGCTGAGTTGCTCCAGCATTTTGTGTGTGTTGCCTTACAGTTATAAAACAGCTATTTACAGTCGATCCCGACGGCACCAGTGGCCTCAGCATCCCAGAAAAATCTCCTTTGCATCTCACCCTCGCCACACTGAAATTGAATCCTGAGGCGAACCTGTCACCCCTTCTTCCCGATTCTGACAAAACTGTCTGTTTTTGGAGTATAATTTCGTCGGTATCAAGCACTCCTGTTCCCATCATTACCTGTCCTTTCCTTCGCGATCTTTTTCTCTTCTGTCTCTACTTTTGCTTTTGTTTTCCCGTTTGAACTAACTTTCAGTGTCAGAATTTTAGCTCTCAGAGAAAGAGTTGCTGGGGGGGGGGGGCGGGAGGTGTGGTTGAGTGGAAGAGGAGATGCTGTGAACCCAGAACAAAAGACACAGTGAAGAAACTGGGAACTGATATGGTCTAATCCTACACATAGTGCTGGAGAAAAGCTTCAGCTCAGGCAACAGGAACTGCAGAGAGAGAGAGAGAGAGAGAGAGAGAGAGAGAGAGAGAGATCCAATTCTGCCTAAAATGTCCACAGTTTACTCTTTTCCATAGATGCTGATGTCCACAGTTTACTCTTCTCTATAGATGCTGATGTCCACAGTTTACTCTTTTCCATAGATGCTGATGTCCACAGTTTACTCTTCTCCATAGATGCTGATGTCCACAGTTTACTCTTCTCCATAGATGCTGATGTCCACAGTTTACTCTTCTCCATAGATGCTGATGTCCACAGTTTACTCTTCTCCATAGATGCTGATGTCCACAGTTTACTCTTCTCCATAGATGCTGATGTCCACAGTTTACTCTTCTCCATAGATGCTGATGTCCACAGTTTACTCTTCTCCATAGATGCTGATGTCCACAGTTTACTCTTCTCCATAGATGCTGATGTCCACAGTTTACTCTTCTCCATAGATGCTGATGTCCACAGTTTACTCTTCTCCATAGATGCTGATGTCCACAGTTTACTCTTCTCCATAGATGCTGATGTCCACAGTTTACTCTTCTCCATAGATGCTGATGTCCACAGTTTACTCTTCTCCATAGATGCTGATGTCCACAGTTTACTCTTCTCCATAGATGCTGATGTCCACAGTTTACTCTTCTCCATAGATGCTGATGTCCACAGTTTACTCTTCTCCATAGATGCTGATGTCCACAGTTTACTCTTCTCCATAGATGCTGATGTCCACAGTTTACTCTTCTCCATAGATGCTGATGTCCACAGTTTACTCTTCTCCATAGATGCTGATGTCCACAGTTTACTCTTCTCCATAGATGCTGATGTCCACAGTTTACTCTTCTCCATAGATGCTGATGTCCACAGTTTACTCTTCTCCATAGATGCTGATGTCCACAGTTTACTCTTCTCCATAGATGCTGATGTCCACAGTTTACTCTTCTCCATAGATGCTGATGTCCACAGTTTACTCTTCTCCATAGATGCTGATGTCCACAGTTTACTCTTCTCCATAGATGCTGATGTCCACAGTTTACTCTTCTCCATAGATGCTGATGTCCACAGTTTACTCTTCTCCATAGATGCTGATGTCCACAGTTTACTCTTCTCCATAGATGCTGATGTCCACAGTTTACTCTTCTCCATAGATGCTGATGTCCACAGTTTACTCTTCTCCATAGATGCTGATGTCCACAGTTTACTCTTCTCCATAGATGCTGATGTCCACAGTTTACTCTTCTCCATAGATGCTGATGTCCACAGTTTACTCTTCTCCATAGATGCTGATGTCCACAGTTTACTCTTCTCCATAGATGCTGATGTCCACAGTTTACTCTTCTCCATAGATGCTGATGTCCACAGTTTACTCTTCTCCATAGATGCTGATGTCCACAGTTTACTCTTCTCCATAGATGCTGATGTCCACAGTTTACTCTTCTCCATAGATGCTGATGTCCACAGTTTACTCTTCTCCATAGATGCTGATGTCCACAGTTTACTCTTCTCCATAGATGCTGATGTCCACAGTTTACTCTTCTCCATAGATGCTGATGTCCACAGTTTACTCTTCTCCATAGATGCTGCCTGGTCTGCAGAACTCCTCCAGCGTTTTGGATTTCTAAAATCTGCAGAGCTCCTCTTGTTTGTGTTTGGACTAATCCTAGTCAGTGTCAACGAGATGTTTGGCTGTGCCAACACAGAACCGACCCTGGACAAAGAACAAGCGAATAATGGTTGAAAAGGACAGTGTTACAGAAACAGACACTTGATAATTAATGGAACAGGGGCTCAGTTAATTTTGAACTCATGCAACTGGAAAATTGGAGGATCTCTCTAAACAAACGCGATCGGGGATATTATTGTTTATACAATTAGAAAGGTGATGAGAGTAGTGGCAGTTTGTATTCAGATATTACATACTCCAGACAAAACTGAATTGAGGAATCAATCTGAATCATTCAGTGGTTGGTCCGTGATGTCAATTAATGTTCATCGTGAGAGGGTGATATCTAAATACAAACTCTAAATGTAAGCTTGGTTAAGACGGGTAATAGGTAGTGAGGATAATCCTGTTAATTGTATAACCATGACTCCTGGCATTAATGGAGGCTAAATCTTTGAAGGGAATTCTTTGCGATAGGGTTGACAAATATTTGTAGAAGCATAATTAGAGACAGTCAAATGGTTTTGTGAGGGGAAGATCATGCCTTACGCATCTGAATGACTTTCCTAGGGGTTGACAAAACAAAGGCTAGAGTGGTGGACGCTGTGTGTATGGAATTGAGTGAGGCGCTTGACAAGAGCCCCTGCAATAGATTCACCCAGAACGTCGGGAGGCATGGGACTGATGGAAACTCAGCTGCCTGGGTTTGGACTTACCTTGCCCAGTGAGTATGGGACTGGCAGTAGGTGGGGAGTTTCCAGGAGATCTACTTTTTCTCATATTTGTAAACAACTTGAAAGAGGAAGTGCATATGTGGGTTGGTAACTTGCCGTTTGAAGCTCCACATAGCATAGCGCTTAGAATCAGACTATTCCAGCTCGGGGCACTGGAAATCAGAGCTCAATGCCGGTGTTTTGCTGGAAGGAATTTGTACTAAATCCCCGTCACATTTATGGGTTTTCTCCCAAGTTAAAAAAGGAAACAAAACTTAGCGATTAGGCTAGAGTAACGTTGAGGTTGCTGGGCGCTGCGGCTCATTGTTCCTCACTTCATCTCTAATTGAATCAAGGACACCTATGTGCTGCAGCTGTGGATAGTGTAGAATTTCATCATAGGTTACAATGGGACGTCGACACGGTGTAGAGCTGGGGTACGATGTGATAGATGGACTTCCATGAGTAACAGTACGAGCTGGTACATAATAAAAATTCAAACTGGATTATAGAGCACAAATGGCAGATTTTATCGCAGTGTGGAGGATCAGGGGAGTCGTGCTATGCAAGTCTATAGATCCCTCAAAATTTCCAAACAAGTTAATTGAGTAGCTAAGGAGGTTTATGGCTTAAGAACTGGCAACTCCGGAAAAGTGATCTCACTATTACTTCCCGTGTCACGGGCTTAAGAGGGAAAAGATGCTAAGGAAGAACAGGTAAATGTGTGGCTAACAATTTGTGCAGGAGGAAGGGCATCGTATACACATATTATTGGGCTCTCTTCGAGGTTTGGTGGACTGGTGTAAGAACATTGGTTTTACACCTGCATTGAAAGGGAGTTGATATTCTAACTGGCAAGTTTGATGTATCTGCCCTGGCATTAACATGTGGCATGTGCAGGCCTGGTCTTGGGGGTTGGGCGGGAGAGTGGGAAATGGAACTGCAAGTGAGTAAGTAGGATTGAGTAAAAGGTAGAGACGAGGTCAAGGAATGCCAAAATGAAGTCCAGCCAGGACCCCGTTAATGAGCCCGGTGTCTCCGAGGGGCTGAAGTGAGGTTATGTCAGTAAAGGTGTGTAACACTTAAGACAGACGTGCTTAGAACCTGGATTAGTACGTGACAGAGTGAGCCAGATATTGCAGAGCTCTGGTTGAGAGAAGGTCAGGGCTGGTCGCTAACCATTCCAGAATTCAGACGATTCAGGCAATCCAGAGGGTGGCGGGGGCGGGGGTGGTTCTGCACTGCTGATCAGGCAGAATGTCAGAATGTCCCAGGTCCGAGATCACCCCAAAGGCTTCATCAGTAACACGATGCAGGTAGAGCTCAATAATAAGGAATGTGCAATCGCTCTGATGGTGCTCTACCTGCAGCCTGTAAGAGAGAGCAACAGACAGGTCGGGAGGTTATGGGCTGATGTAAAAGCAATCATGCAGTTATTGCGGGTAAATAATCACTCCAACATTACTGGCATTCCCTTATCCCTTGAGGATGGATGGGGCTTTGTGGTTCAGATGGGTCCTGGGATGCTTCCTGAAAGAGTATTTAGATGGGCGACCAGGGAGGGAGACGGGCTTGACTTAGTAGTATCAGTAGTATAATTCTGGAGCTTCGCAAACAGTTTTTGATAAGGATAAGACTGGAGCTGCAGGCGGATAAATGTAAATTCGGTGAAGGATAATTACAGTAGAATTGGACATCGACTTGCAAACCAAATTATCCCCAAACTAGAATCATTCCAACCATTCACAGGATGACAAAATATGTGTACACCCCCAAATCTGCACACTCCTCTCATACAAATGTGCACCTCAAATCCAGCGACACCCCCAAATATGTGTGTACCCCCAGAACTGAGTGAAAAACATTCTAAGGAACAGGATATATAAGTCAATCGTTATATGGTAAACTGGATTTTCAGATGACACCTGGATTTGGAGTGTGAGTGGACAGCGAAGTAGGTTATGAAAACTTTTAGCGTGAGTGAAGCAGCTGGAAAAACGGGCTGAACATTTTGAAGTTGGAACTTAATGTGAAATTCCATCGAGATGGGATCTAGTGTGAGCTGTTGCACTTTGGCAGGACCTACCAGGGCAGGACTTATACAATTAGTGGAAGGTAACTCAGATGTGCAGGAGAGCAGAGGGTTCTGAGAATACAGTTTCAAAATTCCTAGATAAGGTCATGAGGAGAATCTTTGCACACATGCCTTCATATATCAGAGTACCGAATACACGAATTAAAATGTTATGTTGAAGTTGTGTAAGACGTTATTGAGGATCAACGTGGAGCATTATGTATAGTTCAGATCACATATCTGCAGGAAAGAGATCAATAAACTTGAAAGATTACAGAGATAATTTATAATGATGTTTCAGAAATTAAGGGGTTGAGTCAGAAGGAGAGAATCAATAGGCCTACTCTCTCCCAAACTGAGACACTCTCCCCTCAAGTTAGGTGAGACTGGAACAAGAGTTCATATTTTAAAGGTGAAAGTAGACCACGAGAGGAAACTTCTTCACTCAGAGGGCGGTATGGACGTGGGATGAGTAGCCAGAGGAAGTGGTGAATGCAGGCTCAATCACAACATTTAGGAAACACTTGAACGGGTAAATGGATGGGAAGTATATGAAAGGCTATGGTCTTAATGCAGGTCGTTGGGACTAGGCCAGAAAACAGCTCGGCAGAGATTGGAAGAGCCAGAGAAAATGTTTATGTGTGTGGTGTTCGATAACACTACATCTAATCCCGAAGAATCCTCTCCAGTAAGTTTCATACCCCGAAGTGTGACTCAGAAGTTGATATTTTCCAGGATAACCCATCCACTTTTATGAATAATGGAATACCATTTATCTCCGCTTTTTGGGTATCTTGCTAGTAGCTACAGAGGAGAGGTCCTCAGAGTTCTAATCTCCAGCTTCTCCAAGTAATCTGCAAGTATATCCCGCCTGGCCCTGGAAAATTATCCACCCTAATGCACTTTAAGAGACAAAACACTACCCCTTAGAGGTCCTGTACTTAAACAAATTTAAAAGACACTGTTGGTAACTACAGGATAGAAAAGGTTCAATCAACGACTCTTACAGCAGGGAAAAGTCCCTTCAGACCCAATGCCTTGCGACTGAGATGTACATTCAGGCAAATTTCCATCCCAGAGCAGACGGGACAAACGCAGGCAGATGGGAATGTTTTGTATGGCACCTGAACGCCACAGAAGGGGTGGGCCGAAGGGCCACTGTCAATGCTGTAATGGAAATTTTGTCGCCGAAAGGTCGACTCTACTCCTCTCGATAGATCCAGCCTGACCCGCTAAGTTCCGTGAAAATGCTGCATTCAGCTCTGGTTAGCATTCTATATCAATGATACTTTGTGCTGGAAGACTGCAGAGGAAGTTGACCAGGACTGGGGCTTATGTCATGGGGAAGATCAGTATGTGTTGATATACTGTGTTGATCTAGAAGGGGGCTTGGGATCCCAGTTCATTACTCTCTTTAGGTGCTGCACAGGGTGAGGGGTTGCTGCGAGCGGCGTAGGGCCTGCTTGTCTTTAGCAGTCGAGGCACTGAGTTCCAGGGTCAGGTAGTTATGTTGCAGTTTTATAAATCTCCAGTTTAACCACATCCTAAGTATTGGATTCTATTATTGGAAAATTGTGGAGGTTTTGAACTGAGAGTCGAAGACCCTTAACAGGATGCTTCCTTGATAAGGAGAGATTGGACAGGCTTGGGATATTTTATCTGGAGCGGCAGAGGCTGAGGGAGGCCTGATTGAAGTTCATAGGAAAATGAAAGGCACCGACATCGTGGACAGCCCGTTTGTTTTTTTCGCTGAACATGAAACATGAAATAACTAATACCAGAGGGCATGTACTTAAGATGAAAGGCCAGCGAAATCAGCATAGCGGTTGTTGTCAGATCTGCGCCTGGACGAAAGGAGCAAAAAATCAAGCAGCTTGTAGGATGGGGGAAGAGGGAGAACGAGCCTCTTGTTGGATTTGGAGTAGGCGAGAGGAGGGGAGCTGGGAAGCCAAGAGGAGATGGGCAGTGATTTGGCCACCACTGCCGGCCCACCAACTGGAGAGTGCCGTGGTTAAGGGTCGAAACACTCTGTGAAGGTTGGGAACCACCTGATGTCATCTGCTCCTGGCTGAAGGCTACGGTTACCTTATAAGGTAACTGGAGAATGCACCCTAACAGGTATATGTAACAAGGTGAAAGGGGGAAAACTACTGGCGAGAGAATTTATTGGGATAATGATAATGTGTGACTGATGAAAATGGAGCATTATGAACTGTAAATTCAGAATTGCCGCTCTCAGAAATGATTCTCACGTGGCCACGGAAAAAAAAAAGACATTCAAATATCTGAGTCCACGTGTTGTTTTGTATTCTCCGACAATATCACTCTTTGAGTCCTAACGTGATTTGACTTGGCCTGACTAATTTGGCGAAGAGGATGGGACCCTTTAAATGCGATATAGTGAACCCTTGACCGAGAAATTTGCCCCTCGGACTGTGCCAGACAAGGTGTCCCTCACCAGCCGGTGATCAGTGTACCTGCGTTCGGGTAAGAAAAAGAAGAAAACTGCGAGAAGGGACAGGGAACCATGAAATTTAAAACTGCTTTAAAATAAAACTGATCCATTTTGGGACCCAGCTGTTCACTGTTATAATCAATGGATTTACAAGTGTATAACTGAGGCGCGCGAATGTTGCAACATCTGTTAAGTACACTTTAATTCTGAAAAGTGTTGGGTTACCGTCCTAGTAGGTTGATGGACCCCTCTAAAGGTAAACCGGCGAGAACGGAGCCTCACGAGCGATGCCCAAGTGATCCTAAAATGAAATTACCGGTCAACGATACCACGATGTAGAATGTCGAAAAGTACAAGACAAGGAACTTGCTGGTTTCCTGCAGGATCGCCCGCTGATAAGGTTTGTTTGAGAACAGGGGATAGCATGTACTCTGTTACATTTTCTAGTGAGCCATATGCTTGGAGTCAAGGGTATTGGATTTAAGGCGGTGCTTTCGACTTGCTAAAAATGAAATATTTGACTTCGATTACATGTTGTGGTGTTCTAACAAATGGGACACCAACAACTTACAACTGAACGCAAGAAAGAACCTATTTCTAACAAATGAATCATGATTTCGAGGTGGCGCTCTCTGCGTCGGCTATTGTTTCCGCCGAGGTGCCGGGTCAGAACGGTTCCCCGAATTAACACCTATTAGTCGGGAACAGACAGGTCAGAAAACAAAATCAAAGGGAACAGGAAAGAAGCAGTAGATAACTCTACTGGGGAAGATATCAGTGAGTTTCCCCGAAAATTGTGGGGAAAATCACAATTGTAAAGCCCTGGATCGCGCCTGTGGTATAGAATACCGTTAATTAATCTCCTAACCCGCTAAGACAACCAACTGGCTCACACAAACTTGTCAAGTTTTCCAGCTCCTGCCCGGGGATTTGCGCGCACTCCTCAGTGTTACATATGGAAATTCTTGGGGAGGGACACACAGCAGGTTCTCCAGTCCCAGACAGACGCCCGAACGTGACTGGAAACCAGGTCGGGCGGGCGATGTAAGACAAGCCATGGATCGCTAAGGTAATGGAACCCATTTTAATGACGGCCCGACAGCACGGGGATTTTTGCGAACTTTCCCGAAGTCTACATATAAAAGGCAAATCCCTTTCGGACATTATAGCTCGTTTTAAGGATACCTGGTAGTCCAATGCTGGCAAACTCCTAGACCATCAGAATACCCAGCTGGCAGTGTAGACTTTTCTGAACTGCCTCAGACCTGAGATTGCCCAGTCCTTTCAGTTAACTAATTTTAATTGACAGACCTAGCAATTATTATTAAAGTTTCTATAAATGAAACATTCTTGAGATTTTTCACTCCCCACCCCACCCCCAATCGGTGTGCAAATATATTTGCCAACATACCCCTAAATTTGTGCATATTCCTAAATCAGCACGCACAACAAATTCCTTGTGGAACCCCAAATCTGTGTCGGCTTCCAAATTCACGCAACCCACAAACTCGCTGACATCTCCACATGCACATTAGATTATTCTTGAGCAAAATAATTTCAAACAGATCACAATCTATCTGCTTCCACCTTATAAAACAGTAAGAACAAAGTTCATAATTGAAAGTGCTTTAATTAATAAAATATTGTAAGTAAAAGAATGTTGAGATTTGTCACAACTCCACATACAACGGCTCCCACAAATCCGTGTGCAGCCCCACTTGCCTGTGCACCCCCATGTTTTTAAAATGTTTCTTCTTTGAAAATAAAATGTGCGTACATGGGTGTCAGCTGGGTTGGTGGTGCATACGGTCTAAGGGTGCTTACGGATTTGGGGATGTCGGTCGATTTTGAGTTGTAACGAATCTCAAGGTTATTTCATTGAGAGGTACTTCATTAATAAATACACATTTAATTTTCATCTCTGCTCTCACTATGATTTTTAAGATGGAGGTTGCTACTGAGTGGACTATTTGAAATTATTCCTCCTCTGGGATAAGCTGATGTGTATCTGGAGGGTGTTGTCAGGTTCACAGTGAGCAGCGATATGGGTGTCCATCCGTACTTGTGAGTGCATCTCGATTTGTGGGTCTTGGTGGATTTGGGTTAATGACAAATGTCAAGGTTGTTTCGTTTAGAGATACTTTAATAAATAATGCACTTCAACAGCAAACTTTGTTCTTGCTATTTTCAATGTGGATTCAGCCATCTTGTGAAAAAGATCGAAATGATTCTCGCTCCGGGATAAACAATCGTACTTGCAGGAACGCACTCGTATTTGAAGGTGCACAGACATATGGAGATGTTCACGGTGAGTTTGAGTACACACGGATCTGGGGATTTCTCAAGGTCTTTTCGTTTATAGATACCTTAATAACAGATGTACATAGAACTTTGAATTTGTTGTAGATTTTTGAAAGTGGACACAGATATTTTGTGAACTGTTAGAAATGACTCTTGCATTTGGATAACCTAATGTTCATGTGAAGTTATCTGCGGGTTTGGGATGCATATGGATTTAGGGGTTCGCACTTGTTTGCTGATGGGCGCAGATGTGGGGTCTGATATGTCTAATATGGAGGTGCACACGGATTTTGGGTAACACCATATTTGGGTGTATCGGCCGATTTGCAGTTGCAGGTGAATTTTCGGATGGGTGCGGATTTTTATCATGGAAACAGTCATCTTCTGAACGGTTTGAAATGATTCCTGCTCTGAGTTAATGTATTGCCGATGTTGGAGTTTCAGCCTGTTTGGAGTGGGTACTAATTTGTGGAGTGCTCTGATTTAGGGCGGTGTTGGCAAATAGGGGATTGCACACTGGTCAAATGATCCGAACAGATTCAGTGACGTGACCACCAGTATAATGGGGCAGTCTGATTCGCGAATGCTCGTTGATTTAGGAGCATGCAGATTAATATGGGGATGTTTACGGATTTCGGGTTTCTCACAGAGATGTGGTGCTTGTGGATTTGTAGTGTGACGTATCTGAATTTTGTTTTATTTATAAACACTTTTGAGAATCAATGCACTTTGAAGTTTCAACAGTATTCTTGTTACTTTATGGCAAACAGTTTGCGAACGGTTTGAAATTATTCTTTGACCCGGATACTGTTCAGATCATGTGGTGGGTGTCAGCGTGTTTGGGATCCGCACTCAATTGGGGATTGCACAGAGTTAAGGTAAAGTCAGCATATATACGGTGCACAGAGTTTTTGGGGGCTGCGCCTGGATTTCGGCATACATGCAGATTTAAGTGTGTGCTCTGCCTCGGGGGTACACACGGATGTGGTGATATGCGCAGATTTAGAGCGTGTTGTCGAATATCCAGCTGCACACAGATTTGTAGGAACCCAGAGATTTGGGTTGCGTACGGATTTTTAATATCGGAATGCCCCCATTTTCGAAAATTTTTGAAATGATTTCTGCTCTGGAATGATCTATTATGGGGTTGCAGCGTGTTTGTGATATGTACTTATTTCCAGATTGCGCAGACTTAGAACAGAGTCCGCTAATATAGAGATACACACCGAGTTGGAAACGTTCATTGATTTAGGGGTGTGTAGGCCAATATGGGGCTGTTTATAGAATTCGGGCTTCTAACGGATCTGTGGTGTTGGGAACAGAGGGAGCGAGAGACAAGTGGTGTCAGAATGGGAACAAGTTGATCTGAGGTCGGTGTGGTAAGTTGTAAATGAAATTGACGAGCTCAGCGTGGGTGCAGGAAGCAGCACCAATTCAGACGTCACTGGACTGACAGCACCAATTCAGCCGTCAATGTAGGGCATGAACGGGTTGTTTCGGGAACACAAGCAATCTCGCAGGAGAATGGTCTTGAACCTGGACTAATGTATCTGGGCAGCCAGAAGGATTGCAAGGTGGAACTGCGGTGTAAATTGGATAAGTAGGCCAGAGATGAGAAGATAGGCCGGCGAATGAGGGACGATCATAGCAGCTGTATAATCGATAAATTATGTAATTTCCGCTTGGGAGGTGTGAGTGGAACAAGGATATCGCAGGGCCCAGAGGAGCAAAAATTGCCCACAGTGGATAGAACTTCAGTGGTTTCAGGTCGAGCGACACCGCAACGTCACGAGTTCGTCACAAACATGAGAGAGAGCGGTGATTTTACCACAGTCTTTAACTGCTCCCTAAAATTGGTCTGCGTAACGGTGTAAAGGGCCGTGTTCGTGCAACAGCTCAGAAGCTGCAGAATGGCGCCCAGCTCTCGCAGCGAATCAGGTGGGCGCACATACGTGGCAAAAGCATACAGCCGATTCCACGCAGAATACACGGTGAAAGGTGCCCACAGCAAGATGAAATTGCCCGAGAGGATCAGCAATAAAACGAGGGATTTCCTGCGTTTCTCCATCTCTGGGTCTCTGGCACTCTGTCCGTTGCCAGGAAAACTGAGTCTCCTGCGAGCTCTGCTCGTGACTGAGATGTGCCTGGCGGTGAAGCCATTTGTCAGCAGAACCAGCACAAATGGGAATACAGGGGTGAGGATGTAATAAAATAGTTCAATTTGAGTCACGATAAATAAATTCAAATAATGCACTCTCACCCTACAAATAAATGGAACAGCTATCCACGTGTAGTACCCCGAGAGTGAAAAATACCAGTAAATATTCTTTAAAAAGCCAATGGCACTCACTGTCCCCAAAACCACGGCCGCAGTTTTCCCGGTGCAATATTTTGTTTTCAGTTTCTGGCAACAAATGCCGACAAACCGATCAATGGTGAACGTGACGGTGAACCAGACCGAACAGTCGGTGACGGTGTAAATCAGAGCAGCGTGGATATTACACCCCTTGATCATTGAGCGGAAGAAAGCACCGATTGGCATGTACGTAAGTGGAAACTTGCTCAGTATCAGATCCAGGATAAGAACCAGCAGATCCGCCAAGGCCATGGCAACCAGGTAGCAAGTGACAACTCTGGAGAGGCCGCACTTTCTCCGAGACAGGAAGAATATGGTCACCATGTTCACTGCGAACAGAGGAAACAATCAGGGTAAACTCATCTTAAACCGAACATATAACATGTGCCCATGATAGAAATGAGTGTACCTGATCGCTATGATTATATTATTCCGTCAGGTACACTCATTTCTATCATGGGCACATATTATATGTTCGGTTTAAGATGCGTTTACCCTGATTTTTTTTTAATTGTTTGCCAGTGAACATGGTGACCATATTCATCCCCTCTCGGGGAAAGTGCGGCCTCTCCAGATTTGTCACTTGCTACCTGGCATCGAAACAGAAAACGAAGAACACAGATAACAATGGCTGATGATTGGGAAACTTCACACGAGCTGAGGGAAAAGGAGTTGAATGATGCATCTGCGGAATCTGCGAAATCTCATCTGTCGTGAAATAAGTGTCCGTGACACCCACTAGGTTTAGCTGAAGCGCAGATTCCCGTCCCTGATCGTTAGCAAATTTGGATTTGCAAATAGAGTAGCAGTCCAAAATCTCACTGTTGCACCTCTCTTCCTGTTTTCCGACACTGAGGGAGTGAATATTACCTTGAAATCATACCACGAGTCTCTCCGTCTCCTTCTTGTTTCTTTTGCCTTTACAATCGTATACAATTCATTAAAGTCTCTAAAATTCATTATATTTTTCAGCAAGAATGAAGGTGATTTGTCACCATAATAATACGTCATGATCAGTATTTCAATAACTTCCAGTGGTCTTTCCTGTTTTCCGAAATGTGCTACTTTTGAGCACCGTCAGATGCAGCTGGCATTCAAATATACATTAACGATCTTTGCATTTTATAATTTTTGGATCCCAATCGGAAAATACGTTTTACGAACACAGTGGGGAGAAGGATGGGCAGAGACAGAAGAGGGAACTAGTACGGCAGACACGTCCGAAGGTCTTAAAAGCTGAGGGACCTGGTTAATGTTCAGGGAGTCCCTGGAGTGCAGACGACAGTCACACCAACCGGATTAGCCACAGGACGACTGGGGCATTGGAAAACAGTTTAATTGCAAGGGAATCTCAAGTAGGATGCAACTTGATTCACAGCACATATTCCTGAGGCGAGGATAGAGCGAGTGGAAAGGGGGATCAAAGCGGATTATAAATGTAATGTATCATCCTCTCAGTGACGGGCAACAGTTGTATGCAAGCTTACTCATCAGAAACTTGTCCATTGCATCCAGAGCATTACTGAGACAATGTGACCAGAGCACAATTTCCATGATGGTCCATGTATTTCCCTTCCAACACCTTCTCTACATAAACTATAATGGCCCTGTTAATTACGCACCTATAATGCTTCGCTTGAAAACGCCAATTATTTGGCCTCAGCACCGTTCTGTGGCAATGCGTTCCACAGGCACACTGCCTCTGGCAGTAGACATTCTTCCTCAGCTCTGTTCTAAGGAACAGTCATTTATTGGGAGGCTGCGCTCTCTGGTCCAATACACTGTTGGATACATCCTTTGAACGACGGCTCCATCTGAACCTTTCAGTTACCCATAACCTTCCCCAGTTCCCCTACCCCGTCCTCCGCAATCCCCGCGAATACAGGCAATGACCAATCAAACACGCCTCATACGTTAAATCGTTCCCCCCCCCCCCCCCCCCCATGGATCATTCTCAGAAATCTTCTCTGGATCATCACAACTGTAAGAAAGATTTCCTTAGACAAGGGTCCTCGGCTCAGTCAATTATCAATGTGCATAAAGCAAAGACTTGCTTCCAAGTGGGTGTGACAGCAGCATTAATTATTACTATTATGAGAGGTACACGAGAGAAGGAAAATGTGCAGTTAAATGTTGTTTCATAAGTTATCTTTGGAAAGAGACTTACCAGGAAGAGCAATGATGGCGAGGACGGGGAAGAAAATCACTTGAATGGTGATAAACACATTCATTATTGGAAAATCTAGCGTTATCCAATCATAATCTGTCAAAATAATTGGAACCATCCAGAAGAAAGTTTTCCAATTTCCCGTTATATTCCACGCCGTTCTTCCCGAATTTTGATCCATGACAGAACGAGCCAGTCTGTCCTTATTCTCGCTCACAGTGCCACTCCGGATCTCTGTTCGTGGCAGGAGAGGCTGCTCTCGCTGAAACTGGGGGAACTGAGTGAGAAGGACTCTTATTAATAAGAGAGAGAAACTCTCCGGTGACGTCAACAACCTTTCCTGAAAGGACCCTAATTAGTTTCCATGATTGTTTACCCAATAGCTGAGGAACAAATGTGTAGATAAGTGTTGCTGTTATTATATATATCGGAATTACAAAAAGAAATCTCATAACATTTCGGTCGACTTAACTAAATATAAAGGAGAACAAAACGGTCCTTAAATAATAAACAAATATAAACATTTTACTTAAACATCGAGTATAAGGAAAGTAGAAAACTGGTCAAAAATTGCACTTGATGCTTCTTTGGTGTGCATAAAATGAGACACACAAAGCAGTGGTTCTGGAACACAGCGACATTAGCTTGGATTGTGGACATTTTATGATAGAGAAAACGATTTTCGCCGTTTTTGCAAACGTGAGCTGATGGTAGGCGGGAGTAGAGAGTAGACAAGATCGGCAGACATGTGGGGGGGGGGGTGGAAAGCAGAGAGTGAGAGAGAAAGACAGAAACAGAGACAGCGAATTATGGAATTAACTATCGGCAGCTGGGTTCCCTCCAGCACTATATGCATCAGATCACTGACTGGTCGATAAATATTCTTTGCACACGGTCTTTCTGTGCCTTTACAAGTGGCTGATTCGTATTTCCCATGTCATCCTGATACAGTAGTATTTTAATAATCTTCAGCAAGTGTATAATGTCTCACTCTCCTGCGAATTCCTAATCCTGTTGAACCAGAAATGAGCAAGGAAAAAAGATATTTTCCTTACAGCCCATAACCGTACCAGTATCCCATACAAGAGGCCACGCCGTAGTCATACAGAACCATTAAACGGCAGCTGATGCTGTTCCGCTGGGTGTAAGGCGTCGGTGTGATAGGAAACGCTTTAATACAGGGGCATCGGCATCTTTCTATGTAATGACTTTGTATTTACTGGCAAGCAAAGATAGTCCTGTAACTCTGCACAATTTACCCTCCTTTGAAGATCTCACAAGAATAAACAGCCACCATTGCTCCAAATCGGTTATTCGATTTATTTTATTATTCGTTTTTTCCGTCTTTACTCGGTTCCTTGGAATGTTTCCGCTCACTTGAGCAGTATCCGCAAACATATATTATTTTAAAATCTTTGGAAACAAGAATTGTTTTCATTTTCCCCAGACTAATATCATAGCATATCTGTGAGCCTGCAAAGGTGGAACGGAATCTGGTGAAGCACATCTCTTCTTGACTGTTGTTAATCTCTGTTGCGAGTCGCAATGACCTTAAAGTTTAGAACTGTAGAAACAGCGAAACGGGCAGTTTTATTCGCATTGGTCATCGCAATAAATGTGAGAGACAGGCGTTTAAATCTGTTAAACGTTTAACTAAAGGTGTATAGATTATATTGAAACATATTTCTTCATCACACAGAACATCAGACCAGCACAGTTGTGTAACGTTCTGTAGACCATTGCATAGCAAGCGTCAACTAAAGATTATTAGATTCTCCTGTCGGCGCCATTGCGTCCAGCCACGGAATACAAGCGGCACATGATGATGTTACTTCAGGTACTGTATCTACTATTCAACTGAACAGTGACCAGATTTAAACTTGAACGTAGAAGTTACAAATATCTTCGGTGGAAGTTCAGTAATTTACATTAAGCCTTACGGACGTGCTGCCCTGTGCAACAAAAAAACTGTTCCCTTCTCCGGTCTGCTCGGAGTGTAACCACGGCCCGATGTAATGATAACAATAAAACACAGCGAGCATTCTTCCCCAACATCTTGAGTGTTTACTGATATTCTTGTGTAAAATGAATTATATGATCTTAATGTTCATGTGCTAGAAATCCCATTAATGATACCAAAGCTGCGCACTTTTGTATCTTGCTGAAGACAACTGTTATATTTGCTTGCATGGGATCCGGCACTAACAGTTAAATGTATAACGAATGTTGTCACACTTGCCCTTTGTAACCGGTGACGATGCGATCAATAGTAATTGGACATCATCTTTGGTCGTATAGTTCTGCTGAGTGACGTGTTTACGGACAGACTTTCGCATTGTCAGTGATGATGTTGGAGTGGCAGCGACGGTACTAGTGTCAAACATAATGAAACTGGGAAAGCAGCGCAGTTCTCTGAGTGGACAGTAATGGGACTGGATATGCAGTGAAGTTAGCACTGTGGGCAGGGATGAGGGATTTGATCAGTTGGGACTCTGTCAGTCTGGTCAGTAATGTGTCTGGTTCTGCAATGATAAAAGAGGAATAGATTATTTCCCTTAACCATCAGGTTTCTGAATAGATATTGAACCTATAAATTCTCCCTCATTACATGTTGTTCTCTTTTTGCATGAACTTTATTTAGCAATGTTTTAAATATTATCTTCTAACTGTAATTTATAGTTTTTTTTACTATGTATTGCAATGTACCGCTGCCGCATAACGACACATTTCACAACGTGTGCCGGTGATATTAAACCTCCTTTCGGTTCTGATTTTATCCAGTCAGTTATTCGCTTCTCAGATCCGCAGCTGCTGTATTTTTTGCTGCGTCCCGTCCATTTAAGAAATAGATTACGGCCGTGATAGTTGTCGCGTTCCGGAAATGCAAACAAGTTGTCTGCTTCATATCTGGTACCCTTCTCAATCTACTGTGAAATATTACACTTGTAAATGTTTTGCGTTTACCCTCTACCACCAGTCACCTGACTCAGTACGTTCCAGATTCCTTCTGACATATGGTTGGAAAAGTTGTTCCTCAGATCCCTCTGTATAAACAATCCCTTTACACAGCTCTATTATCTAAGTAGTGTCCCGTCTCGCACGGTGAGAAAGCTGTCCGTTTTAATTTTTCCACCACCAGATGTAATGAAGAAGATGCCAGTTATGATTTATCCCCTGTATAAGTTTATGCTGCACGCGTGAGGGTGGCAATGATCAACGTGTTTGCCACCAAATTACATTACTGCGTTGTTCAATCTCTTCGCTCCGTCGTCCGAGCTGTAAAAACAAGTTATATCTATGTTCTTTTTATACTTTTACCAATCTGGTGTGCAGTGACTGATCGATATGGAAACCGGACCAGATGTATATCCGTGAGACCTGACGTCGAATGGGGGAACAACTTGCCGGCCATCTACGCTCCGTCTGACAGAACAAGCGGATCTTCCAATGGCCGCCCACTTTAATTTCACTTCCCATTCCCACTCAGACATGTCCGTCAATGGCCTCCTACACTGTATGGATAAGGCCAGACTTACTTTGGAGCAACAACATCTTATATTCCGTTTGGGTAGACTCCAACCAGATGGCATGAACATCGATTTCCCAAACTTCCAGTAATACCCCCTTCCCTCCCCTTCGCCTTCATCATTTCCCATTCCCTTGTCCGTCTCTCATGATATTGCCTTGCACGCCGTTCGCTCCCCTCTGGTGCTCCTCCCTTCACCACCCACCCCCCGAACTTCTCTCTTTCTTCCATGGCCTTCTGTCTCTTTTACCAATCAACGTCAGAGATCTTTGCATCATCCCTCCCCCTCTAAGTTTCGCCTATCGCCTGGCGTTTTTCTCTGCTCTCCCTCACATTTTCAACCTATTCCTCAGCATATTCTCTCTTGTCCTGCCGAAGGAATTCGGCCCGAAACCTGGACTGTACTTTTTTACCATAGATGCTGCCTGGACTGCTGAGTTCATTCAGCATTCCTCAGCACTACTTGCTCCTCCACCTATCTTCGTATCATCTGCAAGTGTGGCAACAAAGCAGCCTATTCCATCATCTAAATCATTCATATACAGGATAAAAAGAAGCGGCCACAACACTGACCCCTGCGGAACACACGTAGTCAGTGGATCCTTTTATTCGTAGAGCTGAGAGATGAATTGGGGACCCCGGTCAGAAATAATGTCAGAGGGAATCCCATGAAGACGGAAGACTTGAGGAATAAGGATGTCCGTTGTCTCACGGGCTGTAGGGAGTTTGGGAAGGGCTACGAATTGCACAGCTTTGGAGAAGCGGTCCACCACGGTGAGTACAGCAGTATTCCCATATGAAGGGGGTAGTCCAGTGACAAAATCCAGCGCAATGTGAGACCAAGGGCGACTAGGGATAGGTAGGGGACGAAGCAACCCTGCAGGTGGGGTGGGAGTATTTTCCGCGGGCACAAACAGAGCAGGCAGAGACACAGGAGCGAGTGTCAGCGTTCATGAGGGCCACCAGAAATGTCTCTTCAGAAAGAACGGAGTTCGATCGATTCCGAGATAGCAGGTGAACCGGGAAGTATGCCCCCACCGGAGAACCTGAGACCGAACAGCGTCAAGCAACAAGAGACGATTGGAGGGTCCATTGCCTGGGCCAGGTTGAGTCCGTTGGGCCTCTTTGACTATGGAATCGATCTCCTAGGTGAGGACAGCCACTACACAGTTTGTTGGAAGGATGGTCTGGGGGTTGGGACGACCCTCCTCGGAGAAGTAGTGACGGCAGAAAACATCAGGATTTCCGTTCTTGGACACCGGTCGATAGGTGAGTGTGAATCTGAAACGGCCAAAAAATAATGCCCAACGGGCTTGGGGTTAATTCAGGCGTTTGGCGGTTTGGGTGCTCTTGCGAAGTTCTCGTGGTTTTTCCAGATGATGAGTGGATGTTCCGCTCCCTCCAGCCAGTGCCTCCACTCCTCAAAAGCGAGTTTGACGGCCAGTAACTCCCGGTTCCCCACGTCATAATTCCGATCGGTGGGGGATAGACGGCGAGAAATGCAGGCGTAGGGATGGAGTTTTCAGTCTGGGCCGGAGTGTCGGGAGAGGACCGCTCCCACTCTAGAGTCGGAGGCGTCGACATCCACAATAAATTGGCGAGAAGGGTTTGGTTGGACGAGCATGGGAGCGGAGATGAAACGTCTCTTCAGCTCCGAGAAGGCAGCGTCCGCTTCGGGGTCCCAGTGAAAAGGGATCACAGGAGAGGTGAGTCGAGTAAGGGGCGCTGCCACCCGGCTGTAATCCCTGATGAAGCGACGGTAGAAGTTTGGAAACCCAGAAATCGCTGGAGTTGCTCGAGTGTCGTAGATTTTGGCCACTCCGCCTCCGCCCGGATCTTTTCGGATTCCGCCCTCACTTTCCCGCTCCCGCTGATGTACCCGAATAAATTGACAGACGGGACATGAAACTCGCAGTTCCCTGCCTTAATGAATAGTTTGTTCTCCTAAAGCCTCTGGAGAACCTGACGGATATGGTGGATGTGTTCCTGAAGACATCGGGAGACAGATGAAGATGTCGTTCAGATCAACCAGAACAAAACGGTTAATAAAGTCCCTAAGAACATCATTTATCAGGGCTTGGAAGGCGGTGGGGGAATTGGTGAGACCGAATGGCATGAGCAGATATTTGAAATGACCAAGACAGATGATAAACTCATTTCCCTCCCTTATCCTGACCAGGTTGTAGGCGCTCCGTAGGTCCAGTTTCGAGAAAATGGTGGCTCCGTGAAGGGGTTCGAGAGCAGAGTTGATAAGTGGCAGGGATATTTATTCGTTATGGTGATGCTGTTCAGGCCCCGGTCGTCAATGCAGGGCCCAGCGAGCCGCCTCTCTTCTCCACAAAGAAGAAACAGGGGAAGCTAAGGGTCAGATAATGCCGGCCACAAGAGAGTCATTTAGGTCCATTTCCATTGCTTCCCCTTCGGGCCGGGACAGGTTATACAGCCGGCTGGTGGGTAGGGGGGCTCCGAGCAGAAGCGCAAATGCGCAATTGTAAGGGCGGTGTAGAGGCAGGGAAAGAGCCCGTTGTTTGCTAAACACTTCACCCAGATCGTGATACTCTGCTGGAACCTTGGATAAGTCGGGGGTTCAGAGGCAGACGAGGTCGCGGTGACCTCCGCATGGGAAAGAGCCGATTGTGGACAAGTGGAGTAACAGAACGGACTCCAGCTGACTTTCTTCCTAGTGGACCAGTCAATTTGGGGGTTATGGCGGCTTAACCAGGGGTACCAAGAACTATCGGAGCTTGAGGAGAGGAAATTTAATTGAATCATATCTGTTCCCTGTGGTTCCCGGAGAGAAAGAGAGGCAGGGGTGGTGTGCAATGTGTGACTCGGGCCAGTAATCTCCCGTCCAGTGCCCGGGCTTGGAAGCGGGTACTCAACGGCTCGCGAGGAATTCTAGCCCGGGAAGCTATGTTTTCATACAAAAGGTTTCCCTCAGCACCAGAGTCCACTACTACTGACAGAGGCAGGGCCTGTTGGTTGCAACGTAAAGCAGCTCGCAGCTGCATCCGTGTTCGGGGAACGGACGGGAAAGTTGTCTGGCTCATCATGGTCCCCATTTCTACTGGTGAAACTTCCCTTTTTGGCCGAAGGGGACCGGTAGCGCGGAAGTGGCCGGACTGGCTGCGATATAGTCACTCACCGGCTCTCAATCTCCTTAGTCGTTCTGTGGGGGAAAGGCGGTTTCGTCCCAGCTGCATGGGCTCCTCTCCCAGAGTAGTGGAGACGGCGGGTTGGGAGCTACTCTAGAAGCAGCAGCAGAGAGGTTTTATTTTTTTCTGACGGGAGGCGGAAATGCCTCCCGTCAGTGGCCAAATGTGGTGGAGGACCCGTTTGTTCTTCATGGCGTTCTCGGAGACGATTGTCCAACCAGGTGGAAAGGGAGATCAGGGAATCCGGGCTGTCGGTGTCATCTCTTGCCGCCAACTTGTTTTTCACCATGTCAATGAGACCGTTCCGAAATACGTTTTGGAGTGCCTTATTGTCGGCCACTAACGTCCGGAACTCGACGGAATATTCGGCAACGCTGCGTGAGCCCTGGCGGAGTGTGAGTAGGCGCTTAGCCGTATCTGTACCACGGACGGAGTCGTGAAAGATCTTTCTCATTTCCGCAATAAAGGTGGAAAAAAGAGCAGATATCCGGTTGATTGTATCAAACAGCTGTAGCCCACGCTAAGTCACTTCCCCGCAACAACCCCATGATATAAGCAATCTTTGACGTATCCGTGGAGTACGTGGATGACGGCTGCTATAACACCAAGGAGCACTGCAGAAGGAAGACCCGGCACTTTCCCAAATCCCCAGCGTAGTGCTCTGGTTCAGGTACGTGCGGCTATCTTGGTGGTGGTGTTGCTGATGCGTTGGGTGTTGGCACTACAGGCTGTCTGGGCTGGTTAGACAGAGTTCCAGGAGTGGGTAAAATACGCGGCCCACCTGGTCACCGATCTTCGTTACGTCAGCAGGGAGAACGGACGTTCGCCATGACCTCCCGGAGGAGTTGATCATGCAAACCCAGTTGGGTTCCCTGGCTGGTGAGGTCTTGTTGCAGGGTATTCGTGTCTGCTTCGTCCATAGTGGCCAGATCTTTCTGTTGCAACGAATGAGGAGATACAAGCACGGAGATTTAGTTAGGATGCAGACGTGAACGGCAAACAGGAAGGAGAGCAGGAAGGCAGAAGACGGACAGAATTTATCTTGACTCAGAGCGTAGAGAGAGAAACGGCTGACAAACTCTTCTTAGCACGGAGAGACGGAATTACGCAGGCAAGCCTTGGTGCCGAATTAAAACCTTAAAAGACTTATTTTGACGCAGGGAGGCTGGGTTTCACAGGTAAACCTCTGAACTGGAGTTGAACTTAGAAAACTGATCCTGACACGAAGAGATTCAGTTTCACAGGTAATTTTCGATACTGGGGAAAACCTAGAACATACAGCCTTAAGCGTCCGGGAAACGTTATTTACCACACACGCAAAACCAACAATCTGGCAACTACTGGTTGTAACGCCGGGGTTCTTATGCTGCAGGTCCTGATGGAAACCAGGTGTGCCGTCATCAAAGAGAATTAGGAGCAAGTGGGAAACTAACGGTCGGAACTGTGGCACTATCAAAGGAAATTAGGAGCAATAGGGAATTTACGATCCGGACCGTGACATGCACGTTGTATCGAAAGGAAAGGCATAGCGCGCTTCTGTTTGTACAAAACTAAAATCTAATCATTAGAAAGAGAGTACATCGGGTCAGATGATGTTGTATCTTTATTCGTAGGGCAGAGTAAAATGACCCAGATGGGAGTTATATAAAGATCACCAAACAGTGGCTAAGATGTGTGAGATAGAAAATGCATGGCAAAAGTGTAGTGTTACCGTAGACATGAGGTATTTCAATATGTAGAAAGATTGGGATATCAGATTTCCCAAAAACGCTTCCAAGAGGAGACATTTCTAGTATGCTATGATATGGCATTTTCGAGCGGCTGGTGGTTGAGCTCATTTGGGGATCAGTTATGATGTCGTGCAGTGAAGAGAAATTGATTAGATAGCTTAATGTAAAGCAACCTTTACGGTGGTAAATATGGAAGATAGGTATTATTGATTCCACAGGAAATTACAGATGTCACATTCATATTACAAATGCTCAGATACACAAACATTAGAGGAGAGGTACGAAGGAATAGAAGTAAATACCTCAAAATATAAAATTTCCAGGAATTATAAGTCAAAGATGACAATATTCGCAAGATTTACAAGTTTACACTGATAAGATGGTAGTGCAAGGTTTGCTGTGAATTTATACAATAGTGGTGCACATTCACACAGTCCAAATAATAAGCGACGGTAAAATTGCATAGTATTGCAGTCAGTGTCCGCTATACCTGGGAATGGTAAATAGTGCTCAAACTGAGCTCTGTCGAACAGAGTTTAACAACAGTCTAACAGTAAGGGACATTCACTTGGAGAATTGTGAGCAATTTTGCGTCCCTTTCTTATAAAGATATGCTGACATTGTGGAGGTCAATCAGGATGATTCTGCCTTTGAAAAGCTTGTCATATGAGCGGCATTATATGGCTCTAACACTGTACTGTGTAATTCAGAAGAATAAGGCTGAACCCCTGCCTCAGCAAGGACCCGTTGCAATTTGCCTATCGCCACAATAGGTTTTCGGTAGATGCCATTTCACTGGCTCTTCATGCGGCCTCTGACTACCTGGACAGCACAAACAACAAAGATACTGTTAATCGACAATATCTCAGCATGTAATACCATCACTCTCACAATCCGGATCGAAAAGTTGCAGACCCTGGGCCTCGGTACCTCCCTCTACAATTGGATCTTCGAATTCCTAACTGGAAGACCACAATATTTGCTGATTGATGATAAAATCTCCTCCTCGCTGACGATCAACACTGGTGCGCCTCAGAGTTGCGTGATTAGCCCACTGCTCTAAAATCTTTAATGCTCAAATACCGTCTATCAATTTGCTGATGACACAACCATTTTCTGGTAGAACCTGACATGGAAACGAGAGGGCGTTCAGGAGCGAGATGTCCCAACTGGAAGAGTGGCGTCGTAGCAACAACCTTGCACTCAACGTCAGTAAAACGAAAGAGCTGATTGTGGACTTCTGGAAAGGTAAGACAAAGGAGCACTTTCCAATCCTCAGAGGGATCAGAAGTGGAGAGAGTGAGCATTGTCATGTTCCTAGGTGTCAAGATCTCTGAGGATCTAAACTGGTTCCAACATATCCATGCAGTTATAAACAAAACAAGAAAAAGACCATACTTCATTCGGAGTTTGAAGAGGTTTGATGTGTGAACAAGTACAAATGCAGTTTAAAAAAATCCTCTTTAGATGTACCGTGACGCGCATTCTGACAGGCCACGTTGCTGTCTGGTATGATGGTGGGGGCTTGTGGGGTGGTGGTGCTGTGCTACTGCACAGGACCGAAAGTCTCTGCAGGCGGTTGTAAATCTCGTCGACATCATCTTGGGTACCAGCCTAACAAAGTACCCAGGACATCTTCAGGGAGCGGTGTCCCAGAAAGGCAGCGTCCGGTATTAAGGACATCCAGCACCCAGGACAAGCCATTTTTCCACTGTCACCATCCAGGAGCTACAGAAGCCTAAAAACACACGCTCGGTGATTCAGGTAATTTTCCTCCCTTCTGTCATCCGATTCGTAAATGGGCATTCAACCCGTAAGCACAACCCACTTTTTAATATCTTATTTCTCTTTTTTGCACGATTTTTAACTGTAATTGATGTACTTATGCCTTTGTTGCTATTATTATAATTTATTATATTCGTTATGTATTGCATTGAAGTGCGGCTGCTACTTTAACAAATTTCACGACACATGCTGGTATAATGGCCTTTGCCGCAACTGGCTCCCGTTGCCTGGGGCGAATGGCCGTCGACCCCGCCAACAGTGCAATTGCTTTGGTGCGGATACGGTGTGAGGCACCCAGTGATCAGCCACGACACAAATATCAAACAATATGCCAAGTGCGAGTAAAGATTTATACGTTATAGCAAGTTTTGGTGATGGGTTAGTGGCAACAGCTAGAAGAAAATGTGCCCCGTTAGTAACATATCAGTCCTGTGCACATAATATTTTAATACTTTGGAGCTCACGCCTCCGATTCCATCCACAACGTCTTTCCGAGACTCCGGCCACCATCCGAACCCCCGAGGTCCGGTATCTGCCGCCCTGGAACCGCTATCCGTTCCCCGCACGTCTGTCCTGTCGGCTCGCCTCCCGAAAAAACCCGCGCTCCTCAACTCAGCACACATATACAAGATAACATAACATGACTTGCATTGGCTAGCAAATGAAGACAATTTCCATTATCACTACGTATATTCCAAACACGCTGTACAGAGAACACCTTGCTCAGCATTTAACAGTACGAGAAGCCATTTTGGTAATAAGCAATTAACAGTTAACTGTCCATCTAGTATTACTGAGAACCCTACATTCTCCCCCCACCGAAGTAAGTCATGCCGTCATGACATTCAGATAATTCGCCACGCCTTCCTGCAAAACAAACAGCCCAATCCACGTGCAGAAAGCAGGGAAATAACTTCCCAAAACAGTAGAGATCACACCCTGCTCCCCGGGTGCAACATAGGCCAACTTCTCCGGGGGGTTCCGACTTCTATGAGACCTACGTATCCCCGCTTCTGACTCTTCCGCCTCGGAGACTATAGGGGACCTTTTGAAACTACGAGGCGAACCCACCCCCGAGCGGTCACCCAAACCCCTCTGCGCCTCGGAACCCTCTATCTCTGGTTCAAACCCTACATACTCTCCTTCAGCGCCCTGCGGTACCACGGACTGCCTATCACTAGCCCCCCTTACCCCGTCTAACACAGTGGGGAAATGCCAGGACTCTCTTCCTCGATCACGGGAGTATAAGCGAACGGCAGAAGGTACCAACCATCCCAGTCATCATCCTCCGAGTCAGTATCCCGCACAGGGGCTGGACCTGGGCCCGTCTCTCCCGGGGTAGGCACGTCCTCCACCCTGCGGGGACGCAGAGTCCTGATACTGGGTGCAGCCGCCGCTTCAAGCTCCCGTTTTATCTGTACGTCTTACCCCAGGGGCAAAAGGTGATTCTGATGGAGAATCTTGACAGGCCCCTTTCTATCCTCGGGCCGCACCCGGAAAACCGGTAAATTTGGCATCTGACTCTCCACCACATAGGGCGTGGCTGCCCAGTGATCAGCCAATTTGTGCTTTCCAGTTAATCCCAGATTCCTTATGAGGCTTCGTTCTCCCGGTAGGAGTTGGGAGAACTTTACTTTCGTGTCATATCTTCTCTTATTTCCCCAATTCTGCCGGGCGGCCGCCTCCCCGGCTAACTCGTAAGCCCATTTCAGCTCTTTCCTCATATCAGACACATACTTCAAGTAAGGCGTCGGCGATACCTCACCCGCATCAGTCCCGAAACAGAGGTCAATGGGCAACCTGGCTTCGCCCCCAAACATAAGATAATAGGGGCAGTAACCAGTAGCTTCATTCCGTGTACAGTTGTGACGGTGAACCATTTGCCTAATATGTCGACTCCAGCGGTTCTTTTTGCTGATCTCCAGGGTCCCGATTAAACATCTCCGGCTGGGGACCGCCCTGCGGATGATAGGGCGTGGTCCTCGATTTCTCAACCCCGAGCATGCCCAGTCACTCATAGATGAGCTTACTCTCAAAGTCCCGTCCCTGGCCACTATGTATCCGCCGGCGAAAAATATTCTCTCATTGCATTTTCGCCACTGTAGTCGCTCCCTGATCCTTGGTAGGAAAAGCTTGAGCATACCTGGTGTTTTGGACCGTGGTGACCAAGATATTCGTCGTGTTGCTGGCATCGGGTTCTATGGCCACGAAATCCATGCACACCAGGTCAAACGGCCCCGCAATCTGCAAGTGGGACAAAGGGACAGCCTGCCCAGGCAGCGAATTCTGCCGTATGCAGGATTAGCAGTACTCTTCGACCTCCGTCCTCATTCGGGGCCAGTAAAACCGGTCCTTGGGCAATCCTTAGGTCTTTTCCACCCCCACATGTCCAGAGCCATCATGGAGGGACTTCAAGACAACCTTCCGATACTTCTCAGGCAGGACCAGCTGCCAACACCGAGGTCGGTCCGAGAGTGACCTTACCCGCTATAAATTTTTGTTTTTCAAACTCAACCGTAGTTATTCGCTCAATAACAGAAACACTGAGACGTGTTCAGTCTTCTCCACCTGTGTCACATCCCCCTCTTCCACGGCGTGCCAGACAGGGCCAATGCCCGGGTCATCTCGCTGAGCAGCGGCCACTTCCCCAGGGTTTAACTCCGGCAGCTGCGTGGTCTTCAGAGCAGTGAGATCACTGTAAACTAGGGGCACGGCGTCATTGGACGCCCCGAATGAGTCCACTGCTCGATCTGGCCTCTCCTTCTCCTCAGCCTGCACCGTGATAGCAAGATGGCCCATCACCTTCACCCCGGATGCAGAAACACTCTCCTACTCCGCGTACTTCTTCAGTTCCTCATGCCTCCGTCGGGACAGAGCATCCGTATCGACATTCCGGCTCCCGGGGCGGTACTTCAGGCTGAAATCATATACAGACAAGGCTGCCAGCCACCGACGGTCTGTGGCATCCAGTTTATCCACCACCGCCCATTTCAACGCCAGCAACTCCAACTTTTGAGTGGGATAGTTCCTCTCCAAAGGTGACAAACACTGGCTGACAAATGCCACAGGCCTCAGGCCAGCGCCCTGATCCTGATATAGAACGGCCCCTAACCCTCATGACTGGCGTCAGTGTGTAGCACGTAGAACAATCGGGGGGTTGCAAAAGCCAGCACCGGCGCCTGAGTCAGCATCTCCTTCAGTAACAGAAAAGACGCTTCACATTTGTCATCCCATCTCTGTCCGAAGGGCTCTGACGGATTCAAATATTCTCCCATCTCCCGTCCTTCCCCCACCCCCCTCTGTCCCAGGGGAGGGTAGCCACGCAGAGGCTGGTTCAAGGGATGACTCACCAGGGCGTAGCCCTTCACGAATCTCTGGTAGTACCCATAGAACCCTAGGCACGAACGCAGAGCACTCACGGTCTGGGGCCTTGGCCAGGTGGTCACTGCTACGATCTTAGCCGTGTCCTTCGCTACACCATTCCGCGAGATAATGTGTCCAACATAGCTAACAGAACTGGCACTTGTCCAGGGAAAGCTTCAACCCTTCCTGCTTCAGCCGGTTGAGCACCTTCAGTATTCTCGCTTCTTGTTCTTCCAAGATGGATCCAAATACTGAGTCAACCAAATATACTAACATTTCGAGCAGGTTCCTATCTCCCACTGTCTTCTCCATGACCCTCTAGAAGGTGCCAGGGGCCCTCGATATGCCCTGGGGCATCCTTTCGGACTGGTAAAATCCCAGAGGGCAAATGAAGGCTGTATTCTCCTTATCGGCCTCACTCATCGGGATCTGGTAATATCCAGCCCTCAAACCCACTTCGCCCCACTCAGACAGGCCAGCGCGTCTTCGACCCGGGGTCTGTGTTCTGATCAAGGACCCTGCGCCTGTTCAGTGTTCTATAGTCCACACACATATCAACCTTCCCATTCTTCTTCTGGGCCACTACGATAGGAGAGGCATAAGGGCTTCGGGACTCTGTAATGATCCCAGCCTCCTTCAACTTGCCCAAATGCTGCCGCACGTCTTCCACATCTGCAGCAGCCAGTCGCCACGATCTTTCACTAAACGGAGTATCCTCAGTTACCCGTATGGTGTGGTGAATGCTCTTGGAACAACCCACATCAAACTCGTCAGTGGAAAAAACACCTGTCAGCGTCATCATCTTCTGCACCAGCCTCCGCTTCCAACCTTCCTGGACAAGTGATGCCCCAAAGTTAAAAGCTTTCAGCGGTCGACTTAGGCCCTTGTCCCAACAGCAATCTCCCAACTGGCCTCACGGGGGTGCTATGCATCACCATCATGGGGAACAAATGTTCCAGAGGCATCTCTCGCTTAAAGGTGACATCCCGTTTCGTAGTGTTCCTGACGAACACCACCAGCCTGCGTGCCTGCACCACCGAAGCAGACTGGAAGACGGTTTCAATGAACAACTACCCACTGGCCCCCAGAGAAAGCAGATCTCCCAGTGGCCACACATTTTAATTCCACATCCCATTCCCATTCTGATATGTCTATCCACGGTCTCCTCTACTATCAAGAAGAAGCCACACACAGGTTGGAGGAACAACACCTTATATTCCGTCTGGGTAGCCTCCAACCTGATGGCATGAACATCGACTTGTCTAACTTCCGCTAAGGCCCCACCTCCCCCTCGTACCCCATCTGTTACTTATTTTTATGCACACATTCTTTCTCTCACTCTGCTTTTTCTCCCTCTGTCCCTCTGAATCCAGATCCATGATCCTCTCATATCCCTTTTGCCAATCACCTCTCCAGCTCTTGGCTCCATCCCTCCCTCTCCTGTCTTTTCCTATCATTTCTGATCTCCCCTCCACCCCCCCCCCACTTCCAAATCTCTTATTAGCGCTTCTTTCAGTTAGTCATGATGAAGGGTCTCGGCCCGAAACGTCGACTGTACCTCTTCCCAGAGATGTTACCTGGCCGGCTGCGTTCACCAGCAACTTTTACGTGTGTTGCTTGAAATTCCAGCATCTGCAGATTTCTTCGTGTTTGCAGATACACCAATAGCTTCACACTGGGAAGCGGCCGTTCACCTGCTCGGTGTGAGCGAAGAGACTCATTCAGTTAACCCACCTTGTGATGCTCCACTGAGTTCACTATAAATAGAGGCCACATTTCTGTCCGGAGTGAGCAAAGAGTTTTACTCAATCATCCCAGCTGCTGTAACACCAGCAACTTCACATCAGGGAGGAAGTTCAGATCAGCTCTGTGTTAAATGTTTAACCATCACGGTGACTGAAGGCAGCTGCAGGTTCATGAGGGACTGTTACTGTCAGATTCTGCAGTTCTTGCGGCTGCTCATCGCACCCAGGACTGAACCCTAGTCACTGAGCATTGGAGGAGTCCGTTCTGCCGATGTTAGCCTTAAACTAGACGAGTGTTTAATATTCTGCATCTGTGAAAGATAAATCAGTTCTGTATCAAATCCCGTGTCTCAGGTACTTACTGTCTCTGCCACACTCACAATGTAAACTAGGGAGGCCACTCAGACTATTTGATCCCTGCCCATATTTCCGTTCCATATCAGTATATCAAAAACTATCCCTGCCTTTCCCCTCTCACTCTCCCTGTGATGACAGGTTGCAACCAGTCACCACTCCGTGGGAGAAGAGATCTCCCTTGAATTTCAGAGAATCATAGAAATCTACAGCACATTACAGACCCTTTGGCCCACAGTGTTGTGTCGACCATGTAACTTACTCTGGAAACTGCCTAGAATTACCCTACCGCATAGCCCTCTATTTTCCCGAGCCCCATGTATCTAGTCTCTTAAAAAACCCTATTGTATCCGCCTCTACCACCGTCGCTGGCAGTGCATTCCACGCACACACCACTCCTTGTTTAGAAAAAACTTAGCTCTGACATCTCCTCTGTGCCTATTTTCAAGCAGCTTAAACATATGCCCCCTCGTGTTAGCCGTTTCAGCCCTGGGAAAAAGCCTGTGTCTATCCACACGACCAATGCCTCTCATCATCCTATACACCTGCATGAATCTCCTGCATGATTGTCTCCAGGCTGAATAAGACGACGTGCTCACCGTGGTTTTGACGTTCTTCAAGGCTCCGGACGAAGTTGGTTAAACTCCTTCCCCGCTCTTTCCAACGTTTTGTGTCATTTTCACTAATTTCAAAGGACTGTGCTTTAGACAGCTGGGTTGTTGCAACGCGCCTCTCAAGCCTGACAGTAGACCAGCGAATGAATTTTCGACAGAGCGGATTCAGAAAGAGTTGGCAGTGTGAGTCAGGGCTTTAGGGCTCCAGAGAATTATGGGGTCTAGAGTTTACGAGGAGGAGGAGAAATCAGACCAGCAGGATATGGCTACAAATTAAAGATCAGAAACATTTGGAAACTGGTTGAATGAAAAAAAAGGTGGTTAATTTCTGCAAATTACTGGTGGAAATCAACAGATCAGGCAGCAAATGTGGAGAGGAATAAATACACAACGTTTAGGCCGAACTCCTTCAGTATGCTTAGCCTATGAACTCCGCTGCTCATTGGCTGCCTGAACTGCAGAGTTCCTCCAGCATTGTGTGTGTGTGCGTCTCTGTATTTCCAGCAACTGCAGAATCTCTTACATTTGTAAGAGGATTGTACTTTGGCATTAGATACACGGAATACCTGTTGATATTGAGCAAATCGTTTATGGGATCCGCTTTCTGTGTTAAAACAGCTACTGAGTATTCTACACAAAAAAAAACTGAGGTCTGGACATGGAACCGAAGCTTGCCGGAACTTTTAATGGCACCGTGATTATCCAGAAAGCTCTGCATTACAATTGTCGCCTTCGCTGAAGCACCGATCAAATGCGCAGACGTCAGGGTTGATGTTTATTCCCGAATATCGCGCATGCGCGCAGTACACTAAAGGCCTCGGAAAATCGGCTCCAGGTAAAAGACAGTTTGCTGGTGGGGTTTTCAACACCGAATTCGGGATAATTACTGTGAGCTCCGGACACCGTGACCCGGAATCCCGGGACAGTCCTGTTCTCTTCCCTCTCTCTCAGCCCCACGATCCGTACACGGGCCCCGGGGAGCTTCCGGCTGGTGAGGGAATGGGAACCGATGGATCTCTCAGACTGAGCTGAGCTCCAGCTGTCTAAATGCAAGGATTGGGAACTCGGAGAAAGGGAACAAATCTTTTAAATCACCTTTGTTCTACCTCCTATCACAAACGAGAGAAAATCTGCAGATGTTGAAAATCCAAGCAACACACACGAATTGCTGGAGGAATTCAGCATTCGTACTCTTCCTTAGATGCTGCCTGGCCTGCTGAGTTCCTCCAGCATTTTGTGTGCGTTGCTTCTTCTACCTGCTCTTGTTCTGGACTTTTCTACTCGTGAGAACACGTTTTGACCCACTCTCTCTGGGTACATAATTATATCAAACACCTTTGTCCTGGGCAACAAGTAGCTTTCACATCACAAATGTGCCGGACAGACTTCTGCCTTTCCCTTCATATTCATTGGCATTGCCATCAATAAGCTCAGCACCGTCAGTCACCTGGGGGGAGGGTTCAGGGGAAATATATATGTACGATACAGAAACTGTGTGTATTGTGCTGATGCAAAAGTTGCTGGAGAATCTACAAGTGGGAGGAAGTGGAGTGATATTTGGAAATCTGACTTTTTAAAGCATTATTTAGCAAGCAAATCAGATATGGATGGTGTGCAAAAATTGGAGTGAGAAAATTCTTCCTAACCCTCTACAGGCCTGCTATGTAGGTTGTGTGAGAATGCAGATGAACTTGATCAAACCCAGAGGATATCAAAGTTCTTATTGACAGTGATTTACTAGCTGTTAAAATGAATACCTCTATTTAAAGTTCGGTGTGCACATATTGTTGTCACTGGGTAAAAATTGCACAGCCCAAGATTTTTTGGCACACGGCTCATTACAAATTAGATGGGACATTGGTGGGAAGGTGGGGAGACTTCAAGTGTCCTTGACAATCTCACCTGCTAGGTGTGCATCCAGCTGCAGCTTATAACCCTGCACGTTAGGGAGTTGGAGCTGGAAATGGATGAATTCCAGATCATTTGGGAGTTGGAGGGGGTGATGGATATGACATGAAGAGAGCTGAGATGCACCCAAGGTGCAGGACACAGGAAACTGGGTGAGAGTCAGGAAGGGGAATGAGGTTAAATAGCCATCGCAGAGTACTCTTGTTGCTATCCCACACAACAACAGGTAGACCACTTTAGAAACTGTTAGGGGTGATTACTTAGCAGAGGAATGTCAAAGGGCTGATAGGGGATTTGTTAGTTAGGGAATTAAAACTATCAGAGGTCTAATATCCTAGTGGTAAGGCTTGCTAGCTAGTGCTAGTGTGTGGCAGGGGTTGGTGGTTAAATTAAAGTTGCAGTCGGGATTGGAGCCAGAATGTCAGAACAGATGGTGGAGAGGGTGAATTGAAATGACTTATATCCTTAATATACATGAGGAGTAGAGATCTTTACATTAATTCTCCATCTAAATGTGCAATGTGTAATTTCTAGTAATTTATAATAAATAGTACAGTCATTATAACATAGAAATACAATTGCATCAGTATGAATTAATCAGTCTGATGGCCTGGTGGAAGTAGCTGTCCAGGAGCCTGTTGGGCCTGGCTTTTATGCTGTGATACCGTTTCCTGGATGGTAACAGCTGGAACAGTTTGTGGTTGGGGTGACTCGGATCCCCAATGATCCTTCAGGCCTTTATACGCACCTGTCTTTGTAAATGTCCTGAATAGTGGAAATTTTGCATCTACAGATGCGCTGGGCTATCCGTACCACTCTCTTCAGGTTCCTGCGATTGAGGGAAGTACAGTTCCCATACCAGGCAGTGATGCAGCCGGTCAGAATGTTCTCAATTGTGTGCCTGTAGAAAATTCTCAGGATTTGGGACCCCATCCCAAACTTCAAGCTTCTGAGGTGGAAGAGGTAGACAGCCACATACCACACAGCTGGTGTGCACAGACCAGATGAGATCCTCGGTGATGTTCATGCCGAGGAACTTAAAGCTGTTTACTCTCTCAACTCCAGATCCATTGATGTCTCCATTCCTTCTGTAGTCCACAACCAGTTCCTTTGTTTTTGTGACATTGAGGGAGAGGTTGCTTTCTTTACACCCAGACAGATGTTGTTCAGACAAAGTCAGCAATCAAAAGGTTGAGCATGGTGTGATGAATGTGCAAAGATGTGTTTTTCACAATGCAAGAAGCATCGTAGGAAATCCAGATGAGCTCAGGACATGGATCATGATATTGTAGACATTACTGGGACTTGGTTGCATCCAACAGTCTGAGGGATTTAGAGGAACAAATTTGTAGAGAGATTGCAGACTATGCCAAGAAACATGTGTTGATGTAGTAAGTGATTTTAACTTTCCAAATATTGACCGGGTCTCCCATACTGGAAAAGGACTATCTGGGGTAGAGTTTGTCAAATGTGTCCTTAATCAACATGTAGAGTTCCTAGTGTAGAAGTGTGCAATAAGCTATTAGGAAATGATCCAGGGCTAGTGACAAAAATTAGTGTATGCGAACACTTTGTATCTGGTAATCATAATGCCATGAGATTCAAATTAAATATGGTAAAAGAGAGGTCTGGACCACGGGTTGAGATTCTAAATTGGGGAAAGGTCAATTTTGATGGCATCAGAAAGGATCTGACAAGTGTATATTGGGAAAGGCTGTTTTCTATCAAAGGTGTACTTGGTAAGTGGGAGGCCTTCAGAAGTGGAATAGTGAATGTGTAGAGTTTACATGAGCATGCCAAATTAAAGATAGAATATCTTTATTGTCATTGTTGTGGAGCAATGAAACACAGTTTAGCAGCTCAACGTTTTGCAGCATGACAAAGAATAAATACATAAAATAAACTCTAAAACCTCAGGAGTGCAGTCCAAAATTAATAATATATGACTATTGCACACCTGCCATTCCTGGAAGTGTGATGCATTTAGCTGCCGCCGTCTTAGGAGGGGGGCAGGAGAAGGGAAGTGGGTGTTATACATTTCACTGCTTGTGGGTAGAAGCTGTTAAGGAGTCTCTTTGTTTTCGTCCTTAATGCTCTGTACCTCTTCCCAGAAGGTAGAGCGAAAAACAGGTGATGTCCTGGATGAAATATACAGGGCTCAGCATATTCACTGCGCCATGCTCAACGTTTTTCATTCCTGACTTTGTCTGAGGACTGAACAACATCTGTCTCCACAACCCCTCCACTATCTGTTCTGTTATTCAGGCTCCCATTCCCCCTGTAACTTTAGTTTAAACATCCCCCCCTACCCCCACCTCTCGACATGCAGCTCTATCACCCCTTTGGCTTTCATCTCTCAGATCAATAAAAAGGAGGTGCATACCAGGTACAGGAAAATAGGAACAAATGGGATACTTATGAATTTCGAGCCTCAGCTGTGGCAGCGTGTTTGTGTCCTTGAGCAAGGCACTTAACCACACACTGCTCTAGTGTCTGTGCGAGGAGTGGCGCCCCACACAGACTTCCAACCTGCAACTCGTAAGGCATGAAAATGCCCGACGCAGACCTCTCATGGTCTGAGTCGACGTTCCTTCTTCCTTCCTATGAAGTACAGGAAATTCAAGTGAACACTTATGAAAGAAATAAAAGAAGGCATGAGGTTGCCCCAGCAGACAAGGTGAAGGAGACTCCTCAGGAATTCTGCAGACATGTTAAGAGCAAAAATGTTGCAAGGGAAAATATTAATCCTCTGGAAGAATCAGAATGATAATCCATATGAGGAGACAACATAGATGGGGGAGATTTTTTTTGCATCCGTATTTACACAGGAGGTGGACACAGTCTATAGAAGTGAGGCAAAGCAGCATCAACTTCATGGACCCTGTACAGATTACAGAGGTGGAGGTGTTTCCTGTCTTAAGGCAAATTACCATGGATAAATCCCCAGGGCCTGACACGTTGTTCCCTGGGACCGTGTGGAAGACAGGTGCAGAAATTGTCGGGGCCCAAGCACAGGCATATAAATCATCCTTAGTTGCAGGAGAGGGGCTGGAGGATTGGAGAACAGCCAATGTTGTTCCGCTGTTCAGGGCAGGCTCTGAAAGTAAACCAAGAAATTGTATGTTAGTGAGCTTGACATCAGTAGTGGGAAAGTTATTGGAATGTATGTGCAGGAACCAGATATATAAGTATTTGGATAGATGTGGACTGATTAAGGATAGACAGCATTGCTTTGTACATGATAGGTCATGTCTAACCAATCTTATAGAGTCTCTCGAGGAAGTTATCAGGAAAGTGGATGAAGGCAAGGCAGTGGATGTTGTCTACATGGACCTTAGCAAGGCACTTGACAGAGTCTCATATGGGAGGTTGGTCAAGAAGGTTCAGTCATTCAGCATTCAAGATGAGATAGTAAATTGAATGAGACATTGTCTTTGGGAGAGGACAGAGTGTAGTAGCAGATGGTTGCCTCTCTGACCGGAGGCCTGTGACTAGTGGTGTGCAATAGGGATCAGTGTTGGATCTGTTGTTGTTTGTCATCTATATCAGTAATCTGGATGATAGTGTGGTTAACTGGATCAGCAAATTTGTGGCTGACACCAATACTGGTGGTGTAGTGGACAGTGAGGAAGAGTATCATGGCTTGCAGTGAGATCTGGACCAGCTGGGAAAATGGTTTGAGAAATGGAAAATGGAATTTAATGCAGACAAGGGTGAGCTGTTGCACTTCGGTATGACCTACCAAGAGAGATCTTTCAGAGTGACTGGTCAGGCACGGAGGAGTGTTGTAGAAGAAAGGGATATGGGAGTACAAGTCCTCAATTCACTGAAAGAGGTATCACAGTAAGATAGAGATGGAAAGAAAGATTTCAGCCCATTGGCCTTCATGAACCAAAGTACTGAAAACAGTAGATGGATGTTATATTGACATGTAGAAGACATTGGTGAGGCCTAATTTGGAATATTGTGTGCAGTTTTGGTTACCTACCTACAGGAAAGATGTAAAAGAGGTTCAGCGAGTTCAGAGAAAATTCACAAGGATGTTGTCAGGTCTGGAGGACTTGGGTTATAAGGAAAGTTTGAACAGGTTAAGACTTCATTCCTTGGAATGTAGGAGATTGAGGGGAGATTTGATTGTGATAGAGGTAAATGCAAGCTGGCTTTCTCCACTAAGATTGGGTGGGTCTACAACCAGAGACCATGGGTTAAGGGTGAAAGGTGAAACGTTAAGGGGAACATGAGGGGAAACTTCTTCACACAGATGGCAACCTGGGTGTGGAATGAGCAGCCAGCACAAGTGGTGCATGTGAGCTCAATTTCAACATTTAAGAGGCTTCTATAGGTACCTGGATGGTAGGGGTATGGGAGTGGGCAGTTTAAATAATTCAGCACAAGCTAGGTGGCCCAAAGGATCCTGTTTCTGTGTTGTACTTTTCTACAAGAACCTGAAATAATAGAAAAAATACGCTCTATATCCTTTTAACAGCTGTGTGGACCAACCATTCATCTGAGCAGGAATTTTTTATATGGCATTAAAACTGTGGCACTTTAAGTTAATAACACATAAAAGAAAATCCCAGCTGCACGTCAAGAAACACTGTTTGCATGAGACTGTTTTAGTTACTCTGGGGCCAGGTACCCATGCAGCTTAGCAGGAACAGGGAATAATACCAATGGAGAGAGTCAAACTGACCCAAGGCACAAATTGGAGACAGCAAAATGCCCCATTCTTACAGAGACAGGAAGAGCATCAGGGAATTGATGGTCATTCCAGATGCCAGCACTGTGCCCAGTTAGAAGATAATTTCTCTCTTCAACTTGGGTTGAACTTCACTAACAGTAATACCAGATCAAACCTTGGCAACTCAAGTAATCTCATCTGAAATGTTGTCCTACACCCATTGATGGATTTTGTAAATTTTTTTACAGGTTAAACACAAGAAGGAATTTGTCTACAGGAATCTCAAACACGACGCGCCAGTTTTGCTGTCTCTGTCTAGATATTTAAGAAGTGGAGCAAGGGATTCAATCGACCATCCTTCCTGCTCAGACTGTGGGGAGGGATTGACTCGGTCATTTGACCAACTGGCATGCCAGTCGTTTTACACGGGGAGAGGCCATTCACCTGCTCAGACAGTGGAAATGGATTCACTTGGCCATCTCAGTTGAGGGTCATCAGCAAGATCACACTGTGCAAGGCCATTCATCTGTTTTGTGTGTGAGAAAAGATTCAGTCGGTCATCCCACTTGTGGACACACCAATCGGAGGCTGGTCATCTGCTCAATTTCTGGTAAAGGATTCACTCGATCATCTGACCTAATGTTACACCAGCGAGTTCACGCAGGAGAGAAACCATTTTCCTGCTCAGTCTGTGGGAAGGGATTCACACTGTAATCCACCCTACAGAGTCACCAGCATATTCACACTGGGGAGAAGCTGTTCACCTGCTCAGTCTGTGGGAAGGGATTCACTTTTTCATCTAGCCTAATGGCTCACCAGCGAGTTCACACCAGGGAGCGGCCATTCACCTGCTCGGACTTTGGGAAGAGATTCAGATTGTCATCCACCCTACAGAAACACCATCGAGTTCACACTGGGGAGAAGCCGTTCACCTGCTCAGTCTGTGGGAAGAGATTCACTGATTCATCCAACCTACAGATACACCATCGAGTTCACACTGGCGAGAAGCCGTTCACCTGCTCAGTCTGTGAGAAGAAATTCACTCACTCTTCCACCCTGCAGAGACACCATCGAGTTCACACTGGGGAGAAGCCGTTCACCTGCTCAGTCTGTGGGATGAGTTTCACTGATTCATCTGCCCTACAGAGTCACCAGCGAGTTCACACTGGGGAGAAGCCATTCACCTGCTCATTCTGTGGGAAGGGATTCACTCAGTCATCCAACCTACAGAGTCACCAGCGAGTTCACACTGGGGAGAAGCCATTCACCTGCTCAGTCTGTGGGAAGGGATTCACTCACTCATCCAACCTGCAGAGTCACCAGCGAGTTCACACTGGGGAGAAGCCGTTCACCTGCTCAGTCTGTGGGAAGAGATTCACTCAGTCATCTGACCTAATGGCTCACCAGCGAATTCACACTGGGGAGCAGCCGTTCACCTGCTCGGACTGTGGAAAGGGATTCACTTTGTCATCCACCCTACTGAGACACCAGCGAGTCCACACTGGGGAGAAGCCGTTCACCTGCTCATTCTGTGGGAAGGGATTCACTCAGTCATCCAACCTGCAGAGTCACCAGCGAGTCCACACTGGGGAGAAGCCGTTCACCTGCTCATTCTGTGGGAAGGGATTCACTCAGTCATCCAACCTGCAGAGTCACCAGCGAGTCCACACTGGGGAGAAGCCGTTCACCTGCTCAGTCTGTGGGAAGAGATTCACTCAGTCATCCAACCTGCAGAATCATCAGCGAGTTCACACAGGGGAGAAGCCGTTCACCTGCTCAGTCTGTGGGAAGAGATTCACTGATTCATCCACCCGACAGAGTCACCAGCGAGTTCACACTGGGGAGAAGCCGTTCACCTGCTCAGAATGTGGGAAGGGATTCACTCATGCATCCCACCTAAAGAGACACCAGGGAGTTCACACTGGGGAGAAGCCGTTCACCTGCTCAGAATGCGGTAAAGGATTCACTCAATCTTCCAAACCACTGGCACACCAGTCAGTTCACACTGGGGAGTGGCCGTTGTTATGAATCCCTTGGTTTTGTTTGCTATGGACATTCATTTTAAAAGAGAGAGAGAGATTAAGAAGGTGAATCAGTCTGACTTACGGCTTGTTTACATTGCTTGCAGCTTGTTTAGATTTAACCGAGGACACGGACACTCAGAGTCAGACAGAGACGAAGGAGGTAAACTGGAAGGATCGAAACAAAGGAACTAGTGGCCAAGGGTCACTGTTTAGAACTTTCCTATGCCCACAAGGGTGGGTTAATTATCGATTCAGCATACATCGAATGTGTGGTTATCACCTCTTTTGAACTATAGGAGTGGATTGGATTTGGGGTATCCTGTGAAGACCAGTTGTGTGTTAACCCTTGACTGCGTGTGATGTGGGAATTCACTTGAAGACGATACCCCTTGTGACAAGTCACTTTCGGTGATAATTCATATGTGGATTTGGAACGATGACGGATAAAATCTACAGCGACTGTTCTCTTGTTTTACCACCGTGGAACCTGTGGAATTCGACATGATTCCCTCCTCTGGACATTTACCCTGGATTACAAATATCTCTGTCTCATCACCTATTCCATGGATGAATTGAACTTTCATACTTTATCATCTCAAGACCCTAAGCCTTGTTTCCCCTGCGTTCAATAGTTTGGGAGTAATACTTATACACATATATACACGTAACACTGTTAACTTTTGTTTATCTTGCTTAAGTTATTATTTATAAGTAGACACTAATAAAGATAGTGGTTTTCACATCAAAACCAGACTCCAGTCTATTGCTGCTGGTTCGTTTCTAAAGCATTACGGTTCGTAACAAAATTAGGGCCTGCGTCTGGGATATGAACAAATTTGGGGGCATATTGATTGATTAATTATCAATTTCATTGGGGAAATCCCTTTTGATTTATTTGTGTGTGGAAAATCACCAGCAATGAATGTTGATAGATTTCTGGAAGCACCAACCTCTGAGGCATTAGAAGACGCCAGAAGGATTGAGTTGTTGAGCATTGCTAAAAGGTTAGAACTTGCTAAGGTGAAATCAACAATGAGGAAGGCACAGATGCAGAGGACAATAGCTGAACATTATGTATATGAGGGTGTGTTTAAAGTGGAAGAGTTGGAGGTGTTTCTGGAAAGTAAACTTAGTGAGCTTGAGCTCCCGTACAAGTTAGAATAATTAAAGATGGAGGCTGTGGAAAGGCAGAGGCAGTTTGAGGCTAGAGAGGCAGAAAAACAGGGAGGAAGCAGAAAGACAGAGGCTGTTTGAGCTGGAAAAGATAGAGAGATTGCAGCAAAGGGGTCTAGTGTTAGACTCTGGTGATAAGTTTGAGTCCAGTCGGGAAGTTAAATTGGTACCTCCATTTGATGAGGCAGAGGTTGATAAATACTTTCAGCATTTTCAGAAGTTTGCTCAGAGTATAAAGTGGCCAAAAGAGGGTTGGCCTATTCTCTTACAAAGTGTAATTAAGGGGAAGGCTCAGCAAGCCTATTCTGCTTTGACAGTTGATGAAGCAGCTGATTATGACACAGTGAAACAGGCTGTGCTCAAAGCTTACGAGTTGGAAAGTTTAGAAATTTGAGGAAATCTCTGAACCAGACTTGTATGAAATTTGCTTATGAGAAGTTTGTGTGTTTTGACCACTGGCGCATATATAAAAATGTAAATGATGATTTTAACAGCTTGAAAGAGTTGGTTTTAATTGAAGAATTCAAAAGGTGCGTCCCTGATGACATAAAGACATATTTAGATGAAAAGGATGCTGCCACTTTGCAGGAGTCTGCTAGATTCACAGATGAGTTTGCTTTAACCATAACTCATGAGTTTACCCTGAATAAAAGCTTCCAAAAGAGTAGCAGGGATAACCAGGGTAAACCAGAAATTAATGCTGGAACTAATAACAAGAGTAAGGATGAAGGGAAGCAGTTGAAGGAGAAATATTCTGGTCTTACTTGTTACTATTGTAAGAAAGCTGGTCATATGATGTCTTAATTTTTCCATCCTGAAGAAGAAAAAGGAAAAGGAGTCAGTTCCAAATGCCTGTGATCAGTATGTTGAAGCACCTATAAACCCACATTCTGTTGAGGCTCAGTTAAGGACTGAGAGGTCTGACTGAGTTCAGAAGGTATTCACCTCACCTCCCCCTCGTACCCCATCCGTTATTTATTGTTATTTTTATACACACATTTGTTCTCTCACTCTCCTTTTTCTCCGTCTGTCCCTCTGACTACACCCCTTGCCCATCCTCTGGGTTCTCCCCCTCCCCCTTGTCTTTCTCCCCAGACATCCTGTCCCATGATCCTCTCATATCCCCTTTGCCAATCACCTGTCCAGCTCTTGGCTCCATCCCTCCCCCTCCTGTCTTCTCCTATCATTTTGGATCTCCCCCTCCCCCTCTCAAATCTCTTTAAAAATCGTGGAGGTTGGTTGCAGGGGATTCGTAGCCCGTTCTTTAGTTAGAGCCTTCAGCATTTTGGGCATCGAGGGAGAGGGGAAGAGGAGAGCCATCCGCAGTACCACTGATGCGGCAGAGAGGGCCTCAAGATGGCTGTGGCTCAAAAGAGGGGAGCCATGGATTCGTAAGTAGCTAGCCATCTGGACACAAGCTGGGACCTGATCAGCCCCGGCTGGGTCACCTGGAGGAGATTGTATGATGTTGAAAGACCCGAAACACCCGATGATTCCAGGAACATCACTGAAGATGTGTCCAGAAACTTCAATAGATGTATGTACACAGAGTTTTTACTATTTCTCCTTTAATATCTTCCAGCTGTTTGTTGTTATCTTGTCGGAACTCATGAATCTCTCTGAGAATCAAAGACAGATTCACCGATTCCTCCTCATTATCTCCGTCCTGGCTTCCCTTTCATCGGTGAAGAGACTATGGCTGTAGAAAGTGTTTCTGGACAAATGCGCACCAAGTCTTTTGTTTGGCAATTTCCATTTAAGTTTCTCTAGTCCAACTGGACAAACGCGCACCAAGTACACCGTTTCCTCTTTGCTTGTTTTCCGTGTGTCTTGCGCATGCCCAGTTGGAGGAGATTCACCCAAATATCCATTCTAATGAGGACAGAGGTATTTTGAAAATTGCCTGGTGTGGACACCTGTCGTTTTTACGCCAAACCGGCGTTTTCAAAATTATCCGGTCTAGTGTGGACATAGCCTGAGATTTTTCACAAGCCAGACATGGTCCCAGTTAGGCTAATGAACTTGGTTGTTATTTGAGATTAGGCCAATCAATGTAGGGTCGTCAGCAAATTTAATTAGTAGATTGGAGCTGTGGGTGGTGACACAAGTCATGGGCATAAAAAGAGTAAAGGAGGGGGCCAAGGAGACAACCCTGTGGGGTATGTGTGCTGAGGGTCAGAGAGACAGAGGTGAGGGAGCCCACTCTTACCACCTGCCGGCGATCTGACAGGAAGTCCAGGATCCAGCTACAGAAGGCAGGGTGAAGGCCGAGGTCTCTGAGCTTCTTGTCGATACTTCACGCCTTCGTATGGCTACTGCTCTGCCCATGACTGCAAGGAACTGCAGAGAACTTTGGGGAACAGAGACCATTAGAGAAACAAGCCTCCCCTCCATAGACTCTTCCTGCACTTACCCTGCTTTGGAAAAGCAGACCATGTACTCAAAGACCCTCACAACCTGGACGTTCTTGCTGCAACCCCACTCCCCCATCAGGGAAGAGATACAAAAGCCTTAAAGCGCGTACCACCAGCCTCAAGGACGGCCTCCTGTCTGCGGTTATAAGCCAAAAAAATGGACTCGACCTCACAACGTAACTCAACGTGACCCTGCACCATACGTCTATCTGCACTGCACTTTCTCTGCAGCCATAATGCTTTGTTACAGTTATTGTTTTGATGTATATCAGCTCAATGTACTGTTGTAATGTATTGATCTGTGTGGATGGTATGTTGGGCAAGAATTTCACTGTAGCTCAGTACGTGATAAAAATAAACAAATTCCCCATTTTAATTGTGTGGAAATGTTAGACAGACTGAGCTGCTTTGGAACTACAGAAGGAAACTTAACTTTTGTTATTTCTGCAGAATACAGATAAATAGAAAAGGCTTCAATCTCGCATTACAATCTGCGGTAACTGGGATCAGGTGACTGGTGGTGGGTCTCCCATACCGATAATCAGAATCAGGTTTAATAGCTCCGGCATATGTCATGAAATTTGTTGTCTCTGCGGCAGCAATAGAACCCAATTCATAACAATAGATTTTATCAAATGTGATTTAAGGTAAGAATATACATATTAAACAGTTAAATTATATAAGTAGTACAAAATAAAAAAAATATAATAAACTATTTTAATTGTGTGGAACTAAATACTGACTGGGTTGTTGCTTTGGAAATTCTGGAGTGAAGCTTAACTAAACTACACATTTATGAGAAGCTCAGATAAATAGAAAAGGCTAAACTCTCACACAAATTGGTCATACACACAGAAACATTGGCTGCACTTCAGCAGGTAAAAACAGTGGAATGAAATATGCTGAAAATATTGCAGAAAAAAAACATATTGTCCACCCACGACAAGAGGACGTGACAGATCCGGATCTCACTGCCTTGTCTGAATGGGCGAAAGATGAAGCTACACGGACATGTAGAGTAGTGACCGACAGATGCTGCAGATCTGCAGGGAAATGTGAACAGGAAACGGGATCAGGTGACGGGTGGAGGGTCTCCCACCTGAACCGGTGACTCTGCTCCTCACCCCTCACCCGCTGCCCGACCCATCCGCTGCATTTTCCACATTATTCCACTTACACCAGATACGTAGTTACCTTTTCCCTCCATATCTTCCCTCTCCCTTTCCCTCCACCTCCAAGTCACAGAGTCAAGGGTTCAATTCCCATTCCGATCCAACACACAATTCAGACCCAAACAGGAAATGTGCAGGTTTCATTTAAATCAGTCTGTGTTTAAAAACACTCATTTCTATTCACAGTCCCCCAGCCTCACTGGACAGCAACACTGAAACATCAAGTGAGAAACAGCAGGATTTGGCCATTCAGCCCCTCTAACCATCAATAAGATGATGGCTGCTCTCCCATCTCAGCCATGTGTTTCTGCCCGATCCTCATTTCCTCGATCCCTCCAGTCTCCACACATCTGCCGAACTCTGTTTTATGTGAGGATGATCACCGAATCTTCACCACCCTCTGGGGTGGGGATTTACAGACATTTACCACTCTCAGAGTGAAGACATTTTCCCTCATCTCAGTCCCGGACTGTCCAACCCCTTTTTCAGAGACTGGGATCCCTGGTTCAACCGGTAATGATGTTGTGCATTTCAATGTGTTCACCTCTCAGTCCTCGATTCTCTAAATGAAAGGGTTATCACATTTGATCTTTCTTCATATGATGACCCACCACTCCAGGGTTCAGTCTGGTGAATCTTCATTGCACTGTCTATAACAAATACTCTCTAACCTCTCTGTTAACCCTCTATGGAATTAATTTCCATCTTCTGCAGCCCCGTGTTGCCCCAACCACTCACCTCCCACCCCTGTCACTATTTCCACCTTCCCACCTCCCCCTCACCTGGACCCACCTCTCACTCCCCAGCTCTTGCCCCATCCCCACCCCTCACCTCTTTTCTCGGACTATTTCCCGTCCACTCTCAGTCCAGAGGGAGGGTCTCGGCCCGAAATGTTGACGGTCCATTTCCCTCCACAGATGCTGCCCGACCCACTGAGTTCCTCCGGCAGTTTGTTCTTTGGTCTGTATAACCCGTGTTAGTGTGGGGAGCGGGATTTTACACCATATTCCCGGTACAATCTCAACAAAACACAAATAATTGTCACTTTGCCCGGACCATCGGCCCCGCTCGCAGGGCAACAGTCTGCCGGTGTTTGCCCCCAATGTGGTGAATCGCCACCACCGTGGGCTCAGACATTTCCACAGATGAGCCCCTCCTGTCCCCACCGGGACAAACATCCTGTCCGCCCCCTCTCTCACCGTCTTCATCCTCTCCCTCCCCGGGGAACCGGCATCAAACCGACGGGCCGAGCGGTCTCCTCCTACCTCTCAGCGATACATCAGACTCCGGCCGCAGGAGACGCTTCACAAACGCCCCAACTTCCCTCGGAGGGAAATGGAAATAAATCAGAAAGCGGACATTTACTTTGGGATTTGCTCTGCTTTGAAGCCATAACTGCAGCAGGGGACAGGGGTAACGCCCTCTCGGCTGGTCCGCCTCCACTATTGGTTGTAACCAGTGATTGACATCGCTTCGCACCAATGGGAATAGCGCAGCTCTGCAATCATCCAATTCCTCTGTTGACTGTTCGGGGGGTGGGGCGTAGCTCGAGCTCAGTAGCCGTTAAACCGAAAAAGCTCGAGCACAGCAGCGCGTGTGTGACGTAAGGCACCGTGCTCGTGACAGCAGATGCAGATACGGGGAGACCATGGGTGACGTCAGGCGCGTGGGAGGAGGTGCTGTGTGACGTCACGTGAGGGGGAGCGCTTCAATTTTAAAACACCTTTTGTTGGGTCCGATCCGGAACAACAAAATTAAATTCGGGTTTCATCGGGAGCGGATCCGGTGTTGTGAGATGTGTCCGGCTGTGCCGTGTTGTTGGTGGAGTGGGCAGCGGGGTGTTTGTCTCCGGGCTCTCCTCAGCCCCGGTTTTCACTTTGCGACCGAGCCCGGGCCGTGGATCAATTCCTTGTGGTTCTGCAGGGGGTTTGGGGCGAAGGGACAGTCTGTCTGTCTGTCTGTCTGTCTGTGTGGGTCAGGGTTATGAGTGGGTCCCGGGACACATTAACTTGTAAACACCGGACCATCTGGTGAATTGGATCAGACAGCTTCGCTCGCCTGTCCTTTCAGGAAACAACAATTCTCTCTTCATATTAATGACTGTCTAAACTTGCTGTGAACAAGATTATGTGTTACAAGATTGTGAGTTACAGAGTCTAGGACAGCTGTCACCGTCATGGGCTGCGAGTGCAGACAGGGATTGGGGTGACTGAGCTGTGCATCAGAGAAGGACACGGGTTTGTACAGCCTCCTGTGGGGTAGAAATGTCCACACGGTGAATTCGGATCTGCTGGCACATCGGGAGTCTGAAAGGGAAAGGGAATAGGGAAGGGGCTGAGCAGAGAGTTTTAACAGGGGTGGAGGGGTACAGGAGCTGTCTGATAGATCGTTTTAATTGTTTTTTATAATCTCACAGATGGTGACTGAGGAAGAAGCTTGTTGACGGAGGATACCCGGAGGCGAGCAGCTCAGACACCAAGTGAAGAGTAAACCTGCAACCTCGTGGACAGTGAGGAAATGGTCGGTGGAGGCTTATGAGGCGCTCCAGGGTCGTTTTGAGGTGACAGACTGGCAGGCACTCTGTGAGCCACATGGAGAGGATATTGATGGGTTCACAGAGTGCATCACTGATTTCATCAACTTCTGTGTGGACTGCAATGTTCCGACAAGAACTGTCCTTTGTTATTCAAATAACAACCATGTGTAACAAAGGACATTAAGGACATCCTGAACGCTAAAAAGAGGGCGTTTAGAGATGGAAATAGGGAGGAGCTGAGGGCAATACAGAGGGACCTGAAAGCCAGGATCAGGGAGGCTAAAGACATGTACAGGAGGAAGCTTGAGTGGAAACTCCAGCAGAACAACATGAGAGAGGTCTGGAGGGGGATGAGGACCATCACTGGGTTCCGGCAAACTAACAACAGAGGAGCTGAAGGCAGTGGGGACAGGGCCAATGAACTTAACCTGTTCTTTAACATTTGACATTGTGACCCCTGCCCATCCCCCACATGAGCCATCTGTTCTCGGCTCCCAACCAACACATATTCCACTCTCCCCTCCTACCCCTCCTCACTGTCTCCCACCCTGCTCTCATGACCATACCCCTCCCCCACACAAAACCACCACAGTGGCCTTCACGACTGAACAGGTGAGAAGACAGCTGAAACGTCTCAACCCAAGCAAGGCTGCAGGACCCGATGGTGTCAGCTCCAGGGTGCTCAAAACCTGTACCCCTCAGCTATGTGGAGTACTTTGCCATGTATTCAACATGAGCCTGAGGCTCCAGAGGGTTCTGTACTGTCGAAGACGTCCTTCCTCGTTCCTGTGCCAAAGATGCCATGCCCCAGCGGCCTCAATGACTACAGACCGGTGGCATTGACCTCCCACATCATGAAGACCCTGGAGAGACATGTTCTGGAGCTCTTCTGGCCTATGGTCAGGCCACACTTAGATCCCCTCCAGTTCGCCTACCAGCCCCGACTAGGAGTTGAGGATGCCATCGTCTACCTGCTGATCCATGTCTATGCCCACCTGGACAAGCCAGCGAGCACTGTGAGGGTCATGTTTTTTGACTTCTCCAGTGCGTTCAACACCATCTGCCCTGCTCTGTTGGGGAAGAAGCTGACAGCGATGCAGGTGGATGCTTCCCTGGTATCATGGATTCTTGATTACCTGACTGGCAGACCACAGTACGTGTGCTTGCAACACTGTGAGTCCGACAGAGTGATCAGCAGTACTAGGGCTCCACAGGGGACTGTCTTGTCTCCCTTTCTCTTCACCATTTACACCTTGGACTTCAACTACTGCACAGAGTCTTGTCATCTTCAGAAGTTTTCGGATGACTCTGCCATAGTTGGATGCATCAGCAAGGGAGATAAGGTTGAGTACCGAGCTACAGTAGGAAACTTTGTCACATGGTGTGAGCAGAATTATCTGCAGCTTAATGTGAAAAAGACTAAGGAGCTGGTGGTAGACCTGAGGAGAGCTAAGGTACCGGTGACCCCTGTTTCCATCCAGGGGGTCAGTGTGAACATGGTGGAGGATTTCAAATACCTGGGAATACGAATTGACAATAAACTGGACTGGTCAAAGAACACTGAGGCTGTCTACAAGAAGGGTCAGAGCCGTCTCTATTTCCTGAGGAGACTGAGGTCCTTTAACATCCAACTGACGATGCTGAGGATGTTCTACGAGTCTGTGGTGGCCAGTGCTATCATGTTTGCTGTTGTGTGCTGGGGCAGCAGGCTGAGGGTGGCAGACAACAACAGAATCAACAAACTCATTTGTAAGGCCAGTGATGTTGTAGGGATGGATCTGGACTCTCTCATGGTGGTGTCTGAAAAGAGGATGCTGTCCAAGTTGCATGCCATCTTGGTTAATGTCTCCCATCCACTACATAATGTACTGGGTGGGCACAGGAGTACATTCAGCCAGAGACTCATTCCACCGAGATGCAACACAGAGCATCACAGGAAGTCATTCCTGCCTGTGGCCATCAAACTTTACAACTCCTCCCTTGGAGAGTCAGACACCCTGAGCCGATAGGCTGGTCCTGGACTTATTTCATAATTTACTCGCATAATTTACATATTACTGTTTAACTATTTATGGTTCTATTACTACTTATTATTTATGGTGCAACTGTAACGAAAACCAATTTCCCCCGGGATCAATAAAGTATGACTATGACAATGACTATGAATCAGGAATTGAATTGAATTGACTTTATTTCTTACATCCATCAGGAGTAAAAATCTTTACATTAGGACTCCATCTAAATGTGCAACGTGCAATCATAGTAATTTATAATAGTTTATAATAAATAAAACAGACAATGTAATATAGATTACACTCAAATCAGTGTGAGTTCATCAGTCTGACGGCCTGGTGGAAGAAGCTGTCCCGGAGCCTGTTGGTCCTGGCTTTTATGTTGCGGTACCGCTTCCCGGATGGTATCAGGAGAGTGACAGTGATGTGATTTCCTGTGTCACGGGTACAGACAGTCGTCTCAAGTGAGGAGTTTGTGTGGAGATGCAGCTTTCCTGGAGGTGGAGGAAAGAGGACACACCAACAGGTGGAACCAGCTGTGGGAAGACATGGTTTGTCAGGTCTGACGACGAGCTGAATGTACCATAACCTTCAGACTGAATCAGAAAACCATTCTGAGGGTATTTGAAATGTCAGAATCAGGGGAGATGTGATCACATGTGCAGAGGGCAGGGGTTGTGTCTCCATCAGACCCTCAGTGAGATGGTTCAAGTTACAATGTACAGGGATGAAAGCACAGTGTTTGGGGCCGGATTTAATCACTGATTCTTACACAGTGACAGGGTTAGTTTTGCTGTAAGGAAGTAACATTAATGGAAGACGCAGGGACTTCATCAATTGCCAGTTGTTTAGCAGAAGTGACCAATTTGTATGTTACCTCGACAGAAACAGATTTTCACAGTGGTGACAAAAGGGTTCAGTCTGGTTTATTTCAGGTTGGAAAGGGGTGAGAGGTTTTGAAATCAATGCCTTGTGGTGCCACCATCGTTAATTTGTCATGTCCGGAGTGGTGGATCACACAGCACGGAAACAGGTCTTTGGCCGGCCATACCTGTTCTGACCATCCACTCACTGTCTACACTGGTCCCATTTATCAGCACTCGGTTCATAGCCGACTGTATCTCGACAGTTTCAATGCTCATCCACTTCGTAATGTTGTGAAGGGACCTGTCTCCACCACCACCTCGGGCAGTGTGTTCCAGATTTCAGCTACTCTCTGAGTGAAAAATCTCCTCTTCAGATCCTTCTAAACCTCTTCGTCCTCTTTAAATCTATGCCCTCTGATCTGTGACACCTTTGTCCCAGGATCGTGGCCAACATGGGCATCAGTGAGGCCTTTGACAAGGTTCAGCATGGTAAGTTGCTGTGGAAAGTCAGATCACATGGGATCCAGGGAGAGCTGGCTAACTGGATGCACAGTTGTCTTGATGGTAGAAAGCAGAGAGTGATGGTGGGAGGCTGTTTATTGGACTCAAGGCCCGGCCCAGTGGGGTTCCCCAGGGTTACAACCATTGCTCTTGTTATTTATTGATATTTAATTATATTTGCAGTTACACAGTTTGTTGAATTATATGCTCTACTTGATCTTTCATTGATCCCGTTGCTATTCTATAGATTTGCTAAGTGTTCCTGTAGAAAAAAAGAATCTCACGGTTATATGTGGTGACATATATGTACTTTAATGAAGGCTATGGTGCAGGTAGTTGGAAATAGGCAGTAAAAACAAAAGCAGGTCAGCATTGACTAGAAGGGCTGAAGGGCCTGCTTCAGTGCTGCTGGATTCTGTGACTCCAATAATATTCTGATTTGTAATTTCCACAGTCAGTGCTTTGCTACTAAACACTGAACCCAGAAATTTACCCAAACGAGAATTGAAAGTCTCTTAGCTGGTGACAAAAAGCATTTACAAGCTGTGATACTTGCCAAAGGGGGTGTTACTAAGTACTGACTATGCAGGGTGCCCAAACTTTTACTTTGGGCCCTTTTCCTTTTTTGCTATTTTGAAACTGTAAAAGATGGAAATAAAAATGTAATCTTGTTTAAAATATTCAAGAAATGTGCCATCTTTATCTATATGCCTTTTGGAAATCAGGTCATCTTTTACTCGCTTAACTATTCACAGTAACAGAAATTTAACCAGGGGTGCCCAAACATTTGCATGCCACTGTATATATCCTGTGCCTTCCGAATTGCTTCCAGAAATTCCAGCCATTGCTGCTCTGTTTTCATCCTTGCCTGTGTTCTTTTCAAATCAATTTTGACCAATTTTTCTCTCATGCCTCTCTAATTCTCTTTATTCCACATCTGACTTTAGCTTCTCCTTCTCCAATGTCAGGGTGAATTTGATCGTATTAAGATCACTTGCCCTTGAGGGTTCTTTGAACTTAAGTGACCTAATTAATTCTGGATCATTACAACACCCAATCCAGAATAGCTGATCCCCAAGTGGGCTCAATCACGAGCTGCTCTAAAAAAACATCTTGTAGGCATTCTAGGAATTCCTCCTCTTGAGGCCAACACCATCCTAATTTTCCTAATCACTTGCATGACAATCCCCCATGACTATTGTAACATTGCCCTTTTGGCACGCACTTTCTATCTCCCATTGTAATTTGTGGCCCACATACTTACTACTGTTTGGGGGTCTCTATACAAGTCCCATCAGGGATTTTTTTTTGACATTTGCTGTTCCTTAATTCTACCCACAGATTCTACACCCTCCAACCCTATGCCACCTCTTTCTAAAGATTTTATTTAATATTTTACCAACAGATCCACACAACCTCACTACCAGCTTGTTCTTGGCTTGTTCTTTCAAGAAACATACAAGTATCTGGGAAACAAGAGGACCTGCAGATGGTAGAAATCTAGGGAACTATGCACACAGTGCTGGAGGAGCTCAGCATGTCAGGTAGCATCTATGAGTGGGAATCTAAGACCCTTCATCAGGACTCCTGATATCCATGTATCTGGAATATCAACAAGCAAAGAAAATAGAAAGTCGTGCAAAGTAGGGAGAACCTTTGACAAAATTTAGTTCAAGGCTTAAAAAAAAAACCTGCCAAACAGCTCAATAGTTAACAAGTACAACAAAGACAATAAACACTTTCATCAATACCAACACTGATTTTTTAAAATAAAAATATCTTGGTCCCATTTCAATCAGTAAAATTTAAAGATAAATAAGAACTGAAATGATAACCTTAGAAACGACTATTTACGCTCAAACCCACTTAGATTAACACTACCTTGGACAGAAGGAAGAAGAGAAATAACACACATGAAAAAAATATCACACAAAGGTCAGATAAAACATCTAAGTATACACTTTCATCAAAAATGAACAGGATTCAGCACTCCAGGTGTGTCTATGCCATCGTGATAAGAAATACAGACCAGAAAACTTAAATGAGAGGCCAACTCAGAGAAATGAATCATCACTATGGAAGAAAACATTAACCAGTGGAATGAGTATGACCCTCCATGGGAGACATCCCAATGATCTGAGCAGACGGGATGGTGACAAGGAAGCATCGAGCACCTGACTGAGAGTTGGAAACCTCTTCCCAGAAACAGAGGGGTTCCTTGCAGAAATACAGGACAAGGTGGTTAACAAAAGGAAAAAAAATTGAAAGTACATGAAATACACACAAACACGGCGGGAGGAGAAGATGGTGGCGCGCCGGCGTGTGCGCAGCCCTCTAGTGAAAAATGATGTTGTATCTGTTAAATAGGGGCCGTGGACAACTCTGATTTGATGGAGAATGAACGTGAAAGCACAGAGGAACATCTGGAGAAATTTATGAAATGCCCGTTTGCTGCTGTCATTACTGTGTGGTCAGGGATCTTTCGGAGGGTAGGCCTCAAAATCCCTGGCCTTGCCTGCTTTTGGCGACCGAGAAGGAGGTCAAATCGTTCGGACAGAGATGGTGCTCAGTACTCGGTGTCAGAGAGCTGATCAGAGCTCAAAGTTTTCGCATGACTCAGAGTCAGATTGTGGTTGGCATGGCAGGGAGAGTTTTTCTTCCTTCTCCCGTCTGCGTGAGATGTGGGACATTTGAGAAACTTTGAACTTTACTATGCTCACGGACTTCTTCATCAAGTTATGGTATTCTTACACTGTTTGTAACTATATGTTATAATTATGTGGTTTTGTCAGTTTTTTCAGTCTTGGTTTGTCCTGCGTTTTGTGATATCACACCGGAGGAAATAATGTATCATTTCTTAATGCATGCATTACTAAATGACAATAAAAGAGGACTACGTGTCTTCATAATCATATAATAACAAGGCAGTAAGTGCGGAAAATGATAAGAAAAACCAGACACAATCCAACACATTCCAGGATCCTGCTGCAGTTTAAGTCAATCTGATTACTAACAAAGGTACAATCAAGTGGCAAGTATCATTCACCAAAATCTTGATTTAAAATACAGACTCACAAAGGCCCTCCATCACTTCATAAAGCCATCAGATTTCAAGCCTGATCCAGTTCAGAGCCAAAATATTACAAATTATATGATAATCAATACATTATTTCAGATAGGACAATCCATAATAACCATTCGGATATAATATTACAGGATAAACAAGCAGAAACAGCTCTCTCAATAGATAAAACCATTCTCCACACACATGTTCCTCGACCAGTGGAGCACCTCACCACAGGCATTGTTTGTGTCATCAGTCAGACAACCGAAAGATTTTCTCTCTCAATCAGCTTCCAAATGTTGTTACTCTGTCATTCGTTGCCACTCCCCGCTGCTGATTCCCTTCTCCTCATCATACATTCTTAACCTGTCCATCGTCCAGATCCCCAAACTCTGCCCTGTGCAGACCTGCCTCTGGTTTCTGACCCTGCTTCGTTGAACTAATGGTTTCCCATTCTGCTTTCAGTCTTTAGAGGACAGTGGTGTTTTCTAACAACCCTATACAAGCAGGGAAAATGACCCATAATGTGAAAATGAGTCGTCATTACGGAGGTTAATGACCAATGTCATTCTTCCTCAGCCCAGAGATTTCAGGGGGCAGAACATCTCAGACAGAATTGCAGTCAGCTTGACTTCTTCAGTCTGCAGAAAATTCAAGGGAAACCTCTTCACCCACAGAGTGGTGACTGTTTGGAACCCATAAGCACAGGGAGAGCGAGAGATGAACAACAGGGCAGGATTTCAAAGGACTGTCGTGGAACTGAATCACTGGCAGGGTCCAGCCGGCCTGAGTCGATTCTCTACTGTACACATGGTGTTATAAATTCACTAGGTACCGGAGACAGAGTTTAACATAAACTGATTTATTTATCTCAGATCCAGAATATTAAACTCCAGCCCCATTAAAGGTGAATATGCAGCAGAAGAAACTCCTCCCATGCCCAGTGACCAGGGTGCAGAACTGGGTGTGGTGAGCAGCAGCAATAATTGCAGAGTTCAGCACCGACAGTCACTCTCGAAATTGCATTCAGCAATGGTGATGGACAAATATCCAGCAAGCAGCTTATTGAAACTTTCTCCCCAGTGTGAACCCGGTAGTGTGTCACAAGTGTAATACGCTGTAAGGTTTCACTGCTCATGTAACGGCCTCTGTGCAGTGTTTCACTGCTGAGGTAATGGTTTCTCTGTAGCAGCAATGTTTAGTTCACAACTAGAGATAACAGGGTTTTGTTGTGCGGGGCTATCCAATAAGAGAAATGTTCTTCCTTGTGAGTCTGGAAGAAAGATTTCATGGTCTTTTGCTGGGGAGAGATGAGAAGACGTGAATGGAGAGAGTGGGCCCATTTTCTTTTTTTTTTTGTTTTCTTTACTAACCCTACAGTCAAAGTAAGAATTTTAAATCTCATTCCTTTAATCACATATTGTGTACTGTTTGTTATTTTGGGGTACTGATTTGTAACAGGGGACACATCACGCAGCATTCATCCAAATGAGATTTCTTAACTTGTCTGGGCTGGGAGGCTATCACCCCCTATATTAAGCTGCTAGCCGAAGCCAAAGTTACATAAAGTTAGATTACTGAGTGAATCGCTTCCCACATTCACAGCAGGTGAACAGCCTCTCCCCAGTGTGAACTCAATGATGTACATTTGATTGATTTGGCTGACAGAATCCCTCCCCAAAGATTGAGCAGGTGATCAGCCTCTACCCAGTGTGAACTCGCTGGTGTCTCTGTAGTTGGGATGACCAAGTGAATGCCTTCCCACACACGGAGCAGGTGAATGGCCTCTCCCTTGTGTGAACTCGCTGGTGGCTCAGTAGTTGACAAAACCGAGGGAATCCCTTCCCACATACTGAGCAGATGAACGACCGCCCCCCAGTGTGAAGTAACCGGTGTTCTTGAAGGTGGGATGACTGATAGAATCCTTTCCCACACTCTGAGCAGGTGAACGGCCTCTCCCCAGTGTGAACTCGCTGATGTACCTTCAGATGAGACGAGAAAGTGAATCCCTTCCCACAGACTGAGCAGGTGAACGGCCATTTCCCAGTGTGGTCTGACTGGTGTCTCAGTAGCTGAGATGACTCAGTGAATCCCTTCCCGCACTCTGAACAGGTGAATGGCCTCTCTCCAGTGTGAACTCTCTGATGTACCTTCAGTTTAGATGACTGAGTGAATGCCTTCCCACAGTCTGAGCAGGTGAATGGCCTCTCCCCAGTGTGAACTCGCTGATGTAACTTCAGTTTAGATGACTGAGTGAATCCTTTCCCACAGTCTGAGCAGGTGAATGGCCTTTCCCCAGGGTGAACTGACTTGTGTGCCATTAGGGTGGATGACTGAGTGAATCCCTTCCCGCAGTCTGAGCAGGTGAATGGCGTCTCTCCAGTGTGAACTCGCTGACGTACCTTCAGTTGAAATGACCAACTGAATCCATTCCCTCTGTCTGAGCAATGTGTAAAATGACGAGCATGCCAGTCAGTCAGATGATCGAGTGAATCCTTTGCTCCACTTCTTAAATATCTGGACAGAGACAGCAAAACTGGCGTGTTGTGCTCGAGATTGCTGCAGACAAATTCCTTGTTGTGTTTAACCTGTAAAAAAGATTTACAAAATACATGAGTGGGTGAAGGGCAACATTTCAGATGAGATCACTTGAGTTGTCAAGGTGTGATCTGACATCAAACTGTTACAGTGAGGGTCAACCCAAGTTGGAGAGAGAAATCATCTTCTAACTGGGCACAGTGCTGGTATCTGGAATGACCATCAAACTCTCTGATGCTCTTCCTGTCTCCATAAGAATGGGGCATTTCTGCCATCTTCAATCTGTGACCTGGCTCAGTTTGGCTCTCTCCATTGGTATTATTCCCTGTTCCCAATGAGCTGCATGGGTTTCTGGCCCCACAGTAACTGAAACACTCAAATGCAAAATAGCCAGCAGTGCATTCCACGCACCCACCACTCTCTGTGTAAAAAAACTTACCCCTGACATCTATTTCCAAGCACCTTAAAGTTATGCCCCCTCATGTTAGCCATTTCAGCCCTGGGATAGAAACCTCTGGCTATCCAAACGATCGATGTCCCTCATCATCTTATACATTGAAAAAAGGCTCTGAACATAAACAAGGAAATTATACATTGCTTTGAGGATTTGTTAGAAGTATACAAAATTATGAGGGTATAGATAGGGTAAATGCAAACAGCTTTTTCCACTGGGGTTGGGTGGGATCACAACCAGATGTCATGGGTAAGTGGGGAAGGTGAAAATTAAACAGAAACATTTGGAAAAGCTCTTTACTGAAATAGTCGTGAGAGTGTGGAATGAGATGTCAGCACAAGTGGTGAACATGAGCCAGATTTCACAATTAAGAGAAGTTTGGATGGAAGACTGGATGGTAGGGGGACGGAGGGTGATGGTCCCGGTGCAGGTAATTGCATTAGACAACTTAAATGTTTTTTTGGCATTGACTAGATGGGCCAAATAGCCTGTTTCCGTACTGAACTTCTCCATGTTTCTATGACAGAGAAGCTGGCCAAACTTGTTTGGAAGGGAAAATGTAGGAGTGACAATGGAGCAGCAAAGGCTGGAGTTTCTGGGAGCAATTCGGGAGCTGAGTGATCGATACATCCCAAAGAAGTGAAAGCATTAGAAAGGCAAGAGGACACAACCGTGGCTGAAATGAGAAGCCAAAGCCAACATAAAAGCTAAAGAGAGGGCAAAAAATAGAGCAAAAACCCTTGAGAAGCTTTCAGAAACCAATAGCAGACGACTAAAAAAAACGTCAGATGAGCTCAGGGGGTGAAATTATGATATTGTAGTCATTAATGAGTCTTGGTAGCACCCAACAGTCTGAGGCATTTAGAGGAACAAAATACCTGGGGTCTCAAGATCGCTTGAAAACCAAGGTTCCCTGCACCAGTTACCTTTCAACTTTTATTTTCGCAGGCACATACAAACTCCACACACTCAAAATTTCACTTCTGAAGGCCTCCCACTTACTAAGTACTCCTTTGCCAGAAAACAGCCTGTCCCAAACCACACTTGTCAGATCCTTTCTGATACCATCAAAATTGACCTTTCTCCAATTTAGAATCTCAACCCGTGGTCCAGAGCTCTCTTTTCCATTTTTACGTCGAATTTCATGGCATTATGATCACTAATATCTGTCACCAGCCCTGGATCATTTCCTGACAGCTTATTGCACACTTCTACATCGGGAATTCTACGTACTGATTAAGGGCACATTTGACAAACTCTACCCCATCTACTCCTTTTACAATATGGGAGTCCCAGTCAATATATGGAATGTTAAAATTAGTTGCTGAATCAACCTTTGATTCTTGGCATGGTCTGCAATCTCCCTACAAATTTGTTCCTCTAAATCCCTCAGACTGTTGGGTGCAACCAAGTCCCAATAATGGCTACAACATCATAATTCCCTGTCCTGAGCTCATCTGGCTTTCCTACGATGCTTCTTGCATTGTGATATACACAGCTCAGCACATTCATCGCACCATGCTCAATCATTTGATTGCTGACTCTATCTGAGGTCTGAACAACATCTGACTGGTGTCAAGAAAACAAACTCTCCCTCGTTGTCACAAGAACAAAGGAGCTGATTGTGGACAACAGGAGGAATGGAGACAGGCTAAACCGTATTGACATCAATGGATCTGGGGTTGAGAGGGTGAACAGCTTTAAGTTCCTTGGTAGAAACATCACCATGGATCTCACATGGTCTGTCCATACCGACTGGGTTGTGAAAAAAAAGCACAATAGCAACTCTTTCACCTCAGACGGTTAAAAAAGTTTGGGATGGAGCCCCAAATCCTAAGAACTTTCTACAGGGACACAATTGAGAGCATCCTGACTGGCTGCATCACTGCCTGGTATGGGAACAGTACTTCCCTTAATCGCAGGACCCTGCAGAGAGTGGTGCAAATAGCCAGCACATCTGTAGATGTGAACTTCCCACTATTCAGGACACTTACAGCGACAGGTGTGTCGAAAGGGCCCAAAGGATATTGGGGACCCGAATCACCACAACCACAAACTGTTCCTGCTGCTACCATCCAGGAAATGGTATCACAGCAAAAGGACCAACAGGCTCCAGGACATCATCTTCTACCAGGCCATCAGACTGATTAATTCATGCTGATACAATTGCATTTCTGTGTTATATTGACTGTCATATGTACAAACTATTTATAATATATTACACATTGCACATTTAGACAGAGACGAAACATAAAGATTTCTACTCCTCATGTATAGGAAGGATGTATGTGATAAAGTCAATTCAATTCAATTCACCCTCTCCACTATCTGTTCTCTCATTCTGGCTCCCATTCCCTCTACAATTTATATTAACCACATCACCCCCACTCCCCACACTAGCACGAGCAAGCCTTACCACTGGGATATTAGTCCCCTCTTGTTCTGTAACCCTAACTAACAAATCCCCTATCACCCCTTTGACTTTCCTCTGCCAGGTAATTCCCCCCCACCGCAACAGTTTCTAAAGTGGTCCACCTCTTGTTGTTGGGGGTGGCCACAAGAGTACTCTGCAATGGCTATTTAACCTCACTCCCCTTCCTGACTCTCACCAAGTTTCCTGTGTCCCTGCACCTTCGGTGTAACTCAGCTCTGTTCATGTCATATCTATCACCCCCTCCAACTCCTGGATGATCCGGAATTCACCGTTTCAAGTTCAACTCCTTGAGTGCAGGGTTACAAGCTGCAGCTGGATGCACATCTTGTAGGTGAGGGCATCAGGGACACTGGAGGTCTCCCCACCAATGTCCCTTCTAATTTGCAATGACCAGTGTGCACGTAAATCTTGTACTGTGCATTTTTCACCCAGTGACAACATGCACACAGTTAATTTTATATAGAGAGGTATTCACTTGAGCAGCTAGTAAATCACTGTCGATAGGAACTGTAATCTCATCTGGGTATGATCGAGCAACACACATAAAAGTTGCTGGTGAACGCAGCAGGACTGTCAGTCCTGACGAAGGGTCTCGGCCTGAAATGTCGACTGCACCTCTTCCTAGAGATGCTGCCTGGCCTGCTGCGTTCACCAGCAACTTTTATGTGTGTTGCTTGAACTTCCAGCATCTGCAGAATTCCTGTTCTTTGGGTATGATCGAGTTCATCTGCACTCACACAACCTACATAGCAGGATTGTAACGGGTAATGAATGATTTTCTCACCAGAGCTTTTGCACATTGTCCCTATGTGGTTTGCTTGCTAAATTCTGCTTTAAAAGTCAGATTTCAAAATATCACTCCACTTCTTCCCACTTGCAAATTCTCCAGCAACTTTTGCATCACCGCAATACACACAGGTAACACCAGTTTCTGTATTGTACATAAATATTTCCCCTGAACCCTCCCCCAAATGTGGTGAACTCATTGATGGTAATGCCAATGAATATAAAGGGAAGCACAGCAGTCTGTCTCATTGGAGTCTGGCACATTTGTGATGTGAAAGCTATTTGTTGCCCAGGACAAATGTGTTTGAGGTCATTATGTACCCAGACAGAACGGGTCAAAACATGTTCCCACGGGTAGAAAGGTCCAGAACAAGAGGAGGTGAAACAAGCAACACACACAAAATGCTGGAGGAACTCAGCAGGCCAGGCAGCATCTATAGAAAAGAGTCCTAATGCTGAATTCCGGCATTTCGTGTGTGGTTGCTTGGATTTCCAGCATCTGCAGATTTTCTCTTCTTTGTGATTGGAGGCAGAACAAAGGTGATTTTCTCAACTGCTGATGTAAAAGATTTTGTTCCCTTTCTCCGAGTTCCTAATCCTTGCATTTAGATAGCTGGAGCTCAGCTCTGTCTGAGAGATCCATCGGTTCCCATTCCCTCATCAGCCGGAAGCTCCCCGGGACCCGTGTACGGATCGTGGGGCTGAGAGAGAGGGAAGAGAGCAGGACTGTCCCGATATTGTGGGCACGGTGTTCGTATCTCAAAGCAAATGCCCCTCAGTCGGTATTAAAAAGACTCGCCCCGAGATTCTCTCTTACCTGCGTCCGACTTTTGCAGAGGCCTTTTGAATACTGCGCGCATGCGCGATATTCGGGACCATCCGCAGCCCTGACGCCTGCGCATTTGATCGGTGCTTCAGCGACAGCGAAAATTGTTACGCAGCGCTTTTTGGGTAATTACGGTGCCATTGAAAGTTTCTGCAAGCACCTATTCCATGTCCATACACATTTTCTTTTGTGTGTAGAAAACTCAGCAGCTCTTTTAACGCAGAAAACAGCTCCCATAAAATAGTACAATTAATAACAGCAAACTTTCCGTGTGTTTAATGCCACAGTAGAACCTTCTTAAAAATGCAGATATAAAACACCAGAGATTCTGCTGTTGCTGGAAATGTAGACACATACACACAAAATGCTTCAGGAACTCGGTAGATCAGGCAGCAACTAAGCAGAGGAGTGCACAGTCTAGATATGCTGAAGGGGCTCGGCCTAAATGTTGTCTCCTCTCCACATTTGCTGCCTGATCTGTTGATTTCCACCAGTATTTCGAAGAAATTAACCACCTTTTTTTTTCAATCAACCAGTTTCCAATGTGACAGGATCCTGAATTAACCCTATGAAAAGTATTTCGAAAAGAGAGAGAGAGAGGGGGAGAGAGTTATTTAACACCAACAACTTGTTTGTAAAAGAGAGAAAGCGACGAAGACAAACAGTTGGACTGTCACCTTAAGGCAATGAAAGTAACTTTAGATTTCTACTGAGTTGGAGTTGGAGACAGCACCAAGCAGCTCGTAAGTTGCCACTGTGACCGAAGGCAACGCTATTTAATGGACACCCGATGTTATGATTTTAGGCAGGTTGCTGATACTTTCTTCAAGGATTTTTGCCTGTTTGCATTTCTTTCACAGAGAGAGGAAGGAGGGATTATTTGAACGACAGTTGATGCTCAGCACGGGAAGATAAAATAGATGTCAGATGATAGACCTGAGACACAGGTTCTGGACACTGAATGAGCATTGTTGTGCCCGCATGAAAAGTGTGTTTTGGAGGATCGATCCGTCGCTCTTGCAGTGAAAAGAGGAAAGGGGATGACTGATGGGGAGTTGTCCATGTGTCCACCCTCACCTGGGAGATAGCTCCACCACAGAAAACCAGTCCCCTTTGTTAAATTCACAGTCGGTGACTTTTAAAGGATTTCAAAGGAAAGCGAGAAGATCGACGGCGTCCGCTCACTTGAAGACTCAAATCTCTCCCTCTCTCTCTCTCCGTCATTACTCAACTCAATGCCATGAACTGAAACTGAATTGAACTGAACTTTACTCATCATCGTAAGGCTGTATTTTTTTACCCCTAGACTTAAAGAAGCTGCTTTTTTCATACAGGGTGACTTGGATAGGTTAGGTGAGTGGGCAAATTCATGGCAGATGCAATTTAATGTGGATAAATGTGAGGTTATCCACTTTGGTGGCAAGAATAGGAAAACAGATTATTATCTGAATGGTGGCCGATTAGGAAAAGGGGAGGTGCAATGAGACCTGGGTGTCATTGTACACCAGTCATTGAAAGTGGACATGCAGGTACAGCAGGCGGTGAAAAAGGCAAATGGTATGCTGGCATTCATAGCAAGAGGATTCGAGTACAGGAGCAGGGAAGTACTACTGCAGTTGTACAAGGCCTTGGTGAGACCACACCTGGAGTATTGTGTGCAGTTTTGGTCCCCTAATCTGAGGAAAGACATTCTTGCCATAGAGGGAGTACAAAGAAGGTTGACCAGATTGATTCTTGGGATGGCAGGACTTTCATATAATGAAAGACTGTATCGACTAGGCTTATACCTGCTGGAATTTAGAAGATTGAGGGGGGATCTTATTGAAACGTACAAAATCCGAAAGGGATTGGACAGGCTAGATGTAGGAAGATTGTTCCCGATTTTGAGGAAGTCCAGAACGAGGGGTCATAGTTTGAGGTTAAAGGGGAAGCCTTTTAGGACCAAGATGAGGAAAAACTTCTTCACACAGAGAGTGGTGAATCTGTGGAATTCTCTGCCACAGGAAACAGTTGAGTCCAGTTCATTGGCTATATTTAAGAGGGAGTTAGATATGGCCCTTGTGGCTAAAGGGATCAGGGGGTATGGAGGAAAGGCAGGTACAGGGTTCTGAGTTGGATGATCAGCCATGATCATACTGAATGTCGTGCAGGCTCGAGGGGCCGAATGGCCTACTTCTGCACCTATTTTCTATGTTTTTATGTCTCTATATTTCCATACTTACTGATTTACTTATATATAATCATTGCAAACTTGTTTGATTTATTTACATTTATATTACTGTGTTGCGTAGTTAGCAATAAATATTATTCATTTATAGCAATACTGGACTCCAAAGTGTTTTCCACCTCTGCTGGTTGTTTATCCCATCACGGAGTACGTGACATAAATTGGCGCCTGCATCCGCGATATGAACAAACTGGTCGAGAGGCTGGTTTGAATTGATTGGGGGAAATCCCTTTTGATTTTGCTGTGTGGAAAAAACAGCAGAAATGGATGTTAGTGTTGAGAAGTTTCTGTTGGAACCAACCCCGGAAGTGTTGGATGATGCTACGAGGGCCGTGCTGTTGGGAATTGCTCTAAAGTTAAAACTAAAGGTGACCACTAAAATGAGGAAAGCTCAGATGCAGATGGTAATAGCCCAGCATTATATAGATAAGGGAACGTTTGATGAGGTGGCGTTAGAGTTGTTCGTGGAAGGTGAATCTGCTGAGGATGAGCTTCAGCTTCGGTTGGAAATATTAAGAATGGAGCATGAATTGAAATTAAAACAGTTCAAGAGAGAGGCAGAAAGACAGAGACAGCTCGAGAGGGAGAAATGGCAACGAGAAGATCACGTGGCAGACAAGCAGAGGTGGTTCGAGCTGGAAAGGATAGAGAGGTTGCAGCAAAGAGGTTTAGTGTCGGACGTTGATAATGTTTACAGCTCGGAAGGACTTGTTTTGTGTGAGGACATACCCAGATGCAGAGGCAGTTCGAGCTGGAAAGGATAGAGAGGTTGCAGCAAAGAGGTTTAGTGTCGGACCCTGATAATGTTTACAGCTCGGAAGGGCTTGTTTTGTGTGAGGACATACCCAGATGCAGAGGCGGTTCGAGCTGGAAAGGATAGAGAGGTTGCTGCAGAGGTTTAGTGTCGGACCCTGATAATGTTTACAGCTCGGAAGGGCTTGTTTTGTGTGAGGACATACCCAGATGCAGAGGCGGTTCGAGCTGGAAAGGATAGAGAGGTTGCAGCAAAGAGGTTTAGTGTCGGACGTTGATAATGTTTACAGCTCGGAAGGACTTGTTTTGTGTGAGGACATTACCAGATGCTGAGGATGCCGCTACTTTTACTTTATACTTTATTATCGCCAAACAATTGACACTAGAACGTACCATCATCATAGCGATATTTGATTCTGTGCTTCCCGCTCCCTGGATTACAAATCGATAGTTAATATTAAAAATTCAAATTATAAATAATAAATAGAAAATATAAAAATGGAAAGTAAGGTAGTGCAAAAAAAACCGAGGTGCAGGTCTGGATATTTGGAGGATACGGCCCAGATCTGTGTCAGGATCTGTTCAGCAGTCTTATCACAGTTGGAAAGAAGCTGTTCCCAAATCTGGCTGTACCGGTCTTCAAGCTCCTGAGCCTTCTCCAGGAGGGACGAGGGACGAAAAGTGTGTTGGCTGGGTGGGTCGTGTTCTTGATTTCCCTGCTACCCTGCAGGGGTTTGATAAGAGAGCAGACGAGGAAGTTTTAACCCACGAGGTTGAGTTTACTCCAGGAAAGTGGTTGCCAGAGAATAGCTGTGAGGTTCGGGTGAACTGGGACAAGTGGTGACAGCCCAGAAGAGGCAGCTGTTCCGATTGAATGTGTTCAGATTGTGGAAGTACCTGTGACTTCACAAGAGCCTTAAACTTGTGTTAAAGCTCAGTTGAAGTCGGAGGTGTCTGACTTGGTTGGAAAGGAATGCAGTTTCTGTGTGTCAGATGATCTTGGTTCAGTGAATAAGGGGTTAACCTTGATACCAGTGGAATGTGAGGATTTTCAGTCACTTGTATCAGACCGTGTTTTAAAAGTTGGTGAAGAGGTAGAAATTGATGAGGTCAGTGTTACTGGAAATAATGGCAAAAGTGCTGTTTCTGGACTTCTGGATAAAGTGCTAGAAAAGGTTGGATTGGTTGCACGACCTTTGACCCTGTTTGCAGGACAAAGGCCTGCTGAGAAAGGATGTACTACTCTGTTGAATTTTGTTTGAACATTTGAACACCTGCAAGGTCATACTGTTACTCAGGGTGATGTTATGGAAGCAAGTCGAAGGGAAGGTCATAATCAGATGGGTGGATTGTTTGGTCTCTTCCATAATGTATACATAGTTCTCATAAGCCTGATGATGGTGCTGAGTTTAGTAAACAATGGAGGCATGTTGACACCTCTCCAAGGTAAGGTTGATATGGCTGTTCAGCTGATGAGCAGAGCTGCTGTTGGAGCCTATGATAGCAAAACCACAGGTTTAATGTATGATAATGTGACACATACTTTTCTACCATCCAGATTTCAGCAGGACTTAGAGGGTAGTAAGGCTGAGAAGAGTAAGGTGTATGAGAAAGGTTTGTCTTTATTGAGGAAGGAATTTACAGAGGAACAGAAGCGAGATTCTGGAATATTGGCTTTAAGGGAGGTGGCTCTCACAGGAGGGGAGGTTCAGAGAGAACCAGTAGGATATTACCTTAAAGATGGGGTGTTGATGAGGAGGTGGAGACCAGCCACAGTGCCTGCAAGTCACGTGGTGGTTTTGAAAGTTTATAGGGCTGAAATTTTAAACATGGCTTACAGTATGCCTTTAGGTGGACCTCGTGGAGTGAGAGAGAAAGTGAACAGGATTATGAAGGAATTTTACTGGTCTAGTTTAATTCACAACATCCTTTGTGTAAATTCACAAAGGATGTTGTGAATTTTAACAGGACTGAGCATACCTGTCAAGTTGAGGGGAAATCTAATCAGGTTATTCAGGTAACACTACTTAAACTGATATCTGCTTTTAGTGAACTTTTTCCTAGGGTCATAGTGGATTGTGTAGGCCCATTGTCAAAGACCGCAGCTGGTTATCAATATGGGCTAACAATTGTGTGTGCTGTGTCCAGGTCCCCTGTAGCAGTGCCTTTTGAAAACACGGAGGCCCCGTCTGTGGTCAAATCATTCAGTAAGTTTTACACACTGGTAGCTTTGCCCAAAGAAATTCACTTTGCCCAGGGCAGTAACTTTACTTTGAGAACGTTCCAAGGTATAGTTAGAGAATTGGAAGCTAAGCACATGGTGTCATTTACATATCACACAGTGTCCAAGGGAGCCTTGGAACGACTCAACCCAACTCTTAAGACCATGATTAAAGCACATTGTGTAAGAAATGGGAAAAATTGGGATGAGGGGTTCCCCTTCCCTTATTTATTGTTGGAGATTCAATTCAGAAGGCAGTGAAGGGTAGTTTGTTAGAACCTGTATTCAGTTTCAGGCCAAAAGGACCTTTGACCCTACTCAGAGAACTATGGTCTGATTTAGAAAAATGTGTCAGTGTGTTCAAGTATGTTTTCAAACTCTGGAAGAGATTTAGTAAGCTTTGTGTCCTTGCAAAGGAAAGTTTACAAAATGGTCGAAACAAAATAAGACATCTGTTTGCTAGAATTGCAGCTGGGAGAATTGTTATGGAACAAAATGCAGTCATGGAATCTGATGATGGAGTGGAAAAACATGTTTATCCACTAAATCTAGTCTCACCAAAATGTCAGAATTCCAGTGTTTTGGAAAATATTACTGATAAGGTCCATCAGTTGGACCCAAAACCACAGAAACAAGTAAAGGCACTAATTGGTATTTTGAAATGGTGCACAGGTGTAGTGCATCACATCATTATAAATTCAGCCCAGCCTATGAAACAGCATCTTCACAGTGAGAACTTCGAGAAAAGTAAAATGGTTGAAGAAGAAATTAGAAACAGGAAAGAAGAAGGAAAGAGAGTGGATGACTGTATTGATAGAGAGGGGAAGGCTAAATACCTTATAATGATTGACTTGTTAAAAGGATGCTGGGGTGTTCCTTTAACAGAGAAGGCTAAAGAGATATCAGCATTTGTGACACCATCTACACTGTATGAATACAATCTTTTACACTTCGGGATGAAAAATGCTCCAGGGACATTTCAAAGAATGATCAATTCTGTGATTGGGGGGTGGGGTTTATATCAATGATTTAGTGGTCTGGAATGACACGTGGGAAAAGCATATTGCAGCTGTAGAGAAACTGTTTGAGAGACTTTCCAAAACCAATCTTACCATGAACCTTGATGAGAGTGAGGTTAATCATGCTACTGTTATTTATCTTGGCTACGTAGTAGGCCAAGGCCAACTGGCTCCTGTACAGGCCAAGGGCAAGCTATTGCTGAAGTTCCTGTTCCGGCTTTGAGAAGGTTTTTAGGAATGGTTAGGTATTATTGTAAGTTATGTAAGAACTTTGCTGACATCGTTCTCCCCCTAACAAAACCCCTAGGGAAGAGTGAAAGATTTGTATAGAATGACCTTTGCCAGGGGACATTTGAACGTCTGAAAACCATCCTGTGCTCAAAGCACCTGTTTTCTCAAAGCAATTTTCTATAGCAACGGACGCTAGTGACGAAGCTGCTGGGGCAGTACTGTTACAGAAGGGTGTGGATGACACTGAACATCCAGTAGTTTATTTCACAAAGAAACTTAATGTACACCAGAAAAATTATTCAACTCTTGAAAATGAATTATTAGCACTTATTCTGATCTGACCACATTTTGAGGTCTATGTGCAGGGGCCTCGAAATCTTTCTGTTGCCCAGAGACCACTTGTGGTTTACATGGGTTATAATCTGTGGGTGTTTCTAATTAAGATGAAGGATAAGAATAGAGGGTTGTTAAATTGGAGTCTGATATTGTAGGAAGGTGACTTAAAAATCAAACATGTGAAAGGTACTGACAATATTATAGCTGATTAGTTATCCAGATATTAAGTTGCAAATTATGCACATTTTTGCTGTGTTATCTGATAATTTAACCTGTATTGTTGCAAACTCTGTAATTTACATTTAGTCAAAAAATCGTATTCGTCATTTTTTTCTCCGAGGAAGGGGAGCGTGACGGAATCCTGAAGCATCCCTATGAACTGTGCTTTTGAAAAGAGAGCGAGACAGTTATTTAACACCGACATGTTGCTTTGGAAAGAGAGAGAAAGAGAGAGAGATGATGACTAACTGTTGGACTGCCACTTTAAGAACTGGTTAACTTTTGGATTTCTGCTGAGTCGGAGACAGCGCCGAGCAGCTAGTAAGTTGCTATGGTGACCAAAGGCCGTGTTATTTAATGGAGTAAGTTGCTATGGTGACCAAAGGCCGCGTTATTTAATGGACACTCGATGTTATGATTTTCGGCAGGTTGTTGGCGCTTCTCAAGGACAGTTCACCTGCTTGTGCATTTCTTCACAGAGATAGGAAGGAGGAGTTATTTGAATGACAGTTGATGTTCAGCAGGGGAAAATAAAATAGGAGGTCAGATGATAGACCTGAGACACAGGTTCTGGACACTGAATGAGCATTGTTGTGCCCGCAAGAAAAGTGGGTTTTGGAGGATCGATCAGGCGGATCGATCCATCGCTCTTGCAATGGAAGGAGGAAAAGGGTTGACTGGTGGGGACTTGTCCATGTGCCCACCCTCACCTGGGGGATAGCTCCACCACAGAAAACTGATCCCCTTTGTTGAAGTCACAGTCGGTGACTTTTAAAGGATTTCGAAGCACAGCGAGAAGATTGACGGCATCAGCTCACCTGAAGACTCAAATCTCTCCCTCTCTCTCTCCATCACTATTCAACTCAATACCACGAGCTGAACTGCACTAAGCTGAACTTTACCCATCATCGTAAGACTGTATCTTTTAACCCCTAGACTTAAAGAAGTTTGTTTTTTCATACATGTATTTCCACACCTACTGATATACTTACATAGAGAATCATTGCTAACCTGTTTGATTTATCTACATTTATGTTACTGTATTGAGTAGTTACTAATAAATATTATTAGTTTATAGCAATACTAGACTCCAAAGTGTTTTCCATCTCTGCTGGTTCTTTATTCCTGTCATGGGGTTCGTGACACCAAGCATCCCTTTGATATAAGGAACCCATCCTAATCGAAATCACACCTGCTACAGATCCTTTACAATGCAATCGAACCTGGTCGTTCTCCAATTTTCGGATCTCGAACTGAGCACCAATCCAGTCGTTCTTCAAGCTAATGACAGTAAGATCATTGGGCATATGTTTTCTCGTACACACACTTCTGCCACCTGCCCTGTCTCATTCCCTAAGAGGGGGGGCCGGTATCTCGCTCTCTCTAGTTGGGACTGCTATATAATTTTTTAGAAAACTTACTTGAACATATTATGCAAAGTTTACCCCTTCCAACAATTTACAGTATCCGAGACGCATTCATCACATGGAAAATTAAAATTATCTTCAATCACAACCTTATTTCCCTTTCGACTATCGGAAATTTCTGCAAATGTTTTCCTCTAAATCCCGCTGATCTTTGATATAACCTGAAAAACATGATCATGAGTTAGTTTGTATTCTGTCCTTCTCATATAGACTCGTTATAGAAGACCTCGAGGTGGTCCTGCATGAGCACTGTTATGGCATGTTCCATGACGAGTAATGGCACCGTTTTCCCCATAAATATCCACCTCTCCATTCGTTATGAAACAATAGAACCTCGGAACAGTGAAATTCGAGCTCTGCCCTCTTGCACGTAATTGTCACTAATGGTCGCACATCAGAATCCACGTGCTGATCCAACATATAATATCACTGCCTTACCAACAATGCTCATTGTACTGAAATAGAGGCAACTCAGAATATTTGTCCCACAATGCGCAAATCTTCGGTCATGTCTTTGCATGTAGGCCTAAACCCTACTTTCCCCACAACTATTTCACCAGCTATCCTGGCACACGGGTTTCCATATTTCTGCAGCTTTCGTTCAAATGTCCATGAGTAGGACCGGAAACCCTTACTGCAAGGATAATCGTCCCAATGCAGTTGATGTGCAATCTGTCTCCGTTGGAAATGTCCTAGCTTCTGTGGAGGAGACTCCAAAGATCCAAACCTCTGTAGTTCTCTCTCCTGCACTATCTGTTGAGCCACATGCTAAACTGTGTTATGTTCATATTCCGAGCGTCTGGGGCATTTGGCATGGTTACAGATCCTGAGATAATCAACCTTGAGGTCTGGTCCCCTATTATATCACCTAACAACCTAAACTCACTTTGCAGGACATGGTCACACTCTCTGCCCGTAGCATTGATACCCCCCGGAACCACGACCTCATGCTGCTCGCCCACTCCCGTTCCCACTTAAGAATGCTATGGACATTATCCAAGATTTATCCAACACTGGTAAGCCTGGAGGTTTATGATCTTCGAATATCGTTTTCGTTCACAGAACCTGCCTGTCCCTATAAACATTGAATCCCCTGTCATTACTATCTGTCTGTTTCCATTCTGTTCTGTGTCAGACAGTCAGACCCGGTGGCTTTGTTTTGCTAGGGCGTCACTCCTCACAGTATCTGAAGTGAGATACTTGCTATGGAGGGGAAGTTTCCCATGGGTTCTCTGTTCTGGTTGCTGATCCTATTTCCATCCCATGACGGTCACACACTTCTTCGTCCCCTGCGCCACAGATGTGTTGTCCTTCACTGCTTTCAGTTGATCTCTGTAAATCTCTGTCAAAGTTAATGACCACATTCTTTTCTACCTGAATACCCTATCGATCACCCTACGGCTGTTTCCTGGTCTGCTCTGTTGACTTGAACACTGCCCTTCTGCTTTAGGGAACAGGTCTCTCGCTTATTCTTAGGTCACAGCAGATTCGCAACCCTGCCCAACAATGTGCTCAGGAACTTCTTGAACGCCTACTTCACATTCACCTGTGCCACCGCACGTCCATACTCGGTACTAACCAGTATCTCTGAATAGATCTTTGAAATTACCTCCTCTAAAGTACATGAACTCTGATGATACGCATTTCAACGCTGCCAAATTGATACTGACTCACAGTTCTACCTATGGCCCCTCATAATCTCATGAATCTTTCTCAAATATCCACTCAGTTTTCGCAGTACCAAACATAGCAACTGATTTTATCCAAATTCCCCGACAGCACATGCCTTCTAATTCAGGCATCATCTGCTTCATTATGAGATCCTCCACATGCTTGCTGAGATGGAGCGACCAGACCTAAATGCAATACTCCACTGCCACCTCACTGGAGCTTCATAAAGATACATCATAAACTCCCAATCTCTGGATGGTCGGTTCTTTCAGTAACAATGGCAGACATCCGCCGTGCCTTCTTTACTACCCTGTCTACATGTGTAGACATTTTCATGGCAGTATGAACTTCGATACCAATATCGGTCTTCGCGTAAACATTGTTAAGTGTCTCGACACGAACATTATGCTGCCTCTTTGGATTTCGTGTCAGAAAGTGCAAAAGTTCATAATTGAACTGATTGAATTCCGTCCTGACGAAGGGCCTCGGCCCGAGACACCCACTATTGTTTTCCACAGCTGGTGCTGCCCGGCTGAGTTGCTCCAGCATTCAGTGTGTGCTGAGTGTGAAATGTTGCACCTTCTTTAGGAGAGTGCACGGAGACGATACACTATTAAGGGCAAGTTCATTGCAGAAGTTGCCGGGGGCCCTTGCAGAGATATTTAAATCATCCTTAGTGACAAGAGAGATGCCCGCGGATTGGAGGATAACCAATATTGTTCCACAATCTAAACATAAACCAGAAAGTTAGAGGTCTGTTATCAGTTGTCGGAAAGTTATTGGAAGGTATTCTGAGGGACTGGATATATGAGTATTTAAACAGGCACGGACTTTGTTCGTGGTAGGTAATGTATAACCATGTATAAGCAGTCCATGTCTATCCAAATTCTGACTAGGGATCAGTGCTAGGTCCGTTGTTATTTGTCATCTATATCAATGATCTAGATGATAATGTGGCCACAGCGAGAAAGGTTATCATAGCTCGCAAAGGGAACTGGATCATCTGGGAAAAAATGGGCTGAAAGTGGCAGATGGAATGTAATGCAGACACGTGCGAAGTGTTGCACTTTGGTAGCACCATCCAAGGAAGGTCTTTTAAAGTGAACGGTCGAGTACTGAGGAGTGTGGTAGGACAAATTGATCTGGGTATACGGATCCATAATTCGTCGAAAGTGGCGGCAAAGTAGTTAGGATCGTAAATATAGTTTTTTTTTGCAAATTCGGTTTCATAAATCAATGTATTGATTTGTGCAATGTAAGAAAAAATCCTGGAAGGTATCACCTGCACTCACTTCAAATGATCACTTCATCACCATAATGCGGTGAGCTAGACTGCAGCACCGTGACGTTGCAATATAACGACCCAACATTTCAGTTCTAGGCCCAGAATTACAGACACAATCATGTCGCCAATCTTCTTCATCGCGCAGTTAATCATCTCTCATAGAAAGGGCAACCTTCGTGGAACTATAGTATTGGCTTTCCTCGGTGCAAACAATTTACTCTGTGTATTTACTGCTTACGTTACTGGAAGCTCCAAAATTCATTAACGCTAATTTGTTCGAATTAAATTCCATCTGCTAGTGCTCCAAATTTACAACGTATCCAGGGGGAATTCTATGCAATACTCCACTGAGTTTCAGATTGAAGTCCATTCGTGAATTTGCAATTTATTATGTTAATTAAAAATCTGGGATTGAACGCAGAGCAGAATTTTCGATATTGATTGTCAAGATCAGACGCCAAACATTGATCAGTAGGGCGACCCGTTAGCTACCTATTGCTGATAGGGAAACGATCTCTCAGTTTGTCCGCTCAGTTTCTATAGATAGCTCTCTGTGATTTTCGATGCTTCTTCACGGAAGAAAATGTATAACAGTGAATAAACTGTAATTTAATCCGCGATTTATGCCGAGTGTGATTGCTAGGTCCTTGTCTCCCCGTCTCCCCGTCTGCGTGTCTTCCCATCCTCTCGCGGCCGTGGTCGATCCACTCCACAGACCTTGTTTCATCCTTGTCAACAGACCATATAATAACAATCTATTGCGTGTAAACATCAAAGTTGAAACTTTCCTTCCTGAGGCGCAACAATCAGGCTTCCAGAGAAATGGGTGGTAAGCGATAAATATAGTGAACAGAAACTCGGTCTATCTCAGTTCCTTCCGTATCCACCTGACACAGAATGCAAGAAACTGTGATACCTCATAAAGGAATAGGATTAGTGAATACATGCGAAACACGGAAATCACGATGAATCGCCAGTCCTGAAACCGAGTTTCGATCTGAAATGCCGACATTCATTTTCCCCTCTACGGATGCTGCTCTATCCGAGTCCTCGACGTGATTGTGTGCTGCTGTGGGAAACTTGACCTTGGCTGGGGCATTGCGTCGGACAGCAGGCCTAGTACTGCACGGAGTGAAGACAAGGTACCAGGCGGTAACCTCCATTTACACCGGAGAAGCGAGTGTACCTCTGAGTGAAGACAAGGTACCAGGCGGTAACCTCCATTTACACCGGAGAAGCGAGTGTACCTCTGAGTGAAGACAAGGTACCAGGCGGTAACCTCCATTTACACCGGAGAAGCCGAGTGTACCTCTGAGTGAAGACAAGGTACCAGGCGGTAACCTCCATTTACACCGGAGAAGCCGAGTGAACCTCTGAGTGAAGACAAGGTTCAAAATAGATTTTACAAACAAGACATAAAGCATTGAGCGGGTGTAAAGGACGATATAATGGTGGAGGGCTAATGGTCGGAGAGTTAGAGATTCACGGCCTTTAAAACGTCAAAGAATCAGTGTTTGTCATTTGGAAGGCACTAACTAATAACGTAGATTCACCAGGAGTCTTTGAAGGCAGCTACATACGCAGATCATGTTGCGATTAGATGGAGCTTTGGAACCGGGGCAGGGAGCAGAGATATCCAGTCTGCTCAGAGAGTTGTCAGCGCATAGAAGATGGGGCAAATGACCACAATTCAGTCGCGATCAGTGATTGGTCACTTCCCAAAACCTGACCCTTTCTCTTTTTAGTCTCCTTTCTCCATTCATAATCAGCACAATTTCACTTCATCCTCTTGGTAATAGCGGATTAGTTTATTGGAGATTTCTACTGCCGACAGGAGACCCGTGAAATGTCGTACGAGAGGCATCGTCTCAAGCATTGACATTTATCCAGTCCGGAGGGGGTGAGCGGTCAGTTAGATAACTGTGTGTGTGTGTGTGTGTGTGTGTGTGTGTGTTGTTAGTAATCTGCGTTGCTGCAGATGTGGAAGTTGATAGTGGAAGAGTGGGGTCTGTGGTGGCTGATCGAAAGGGTTTACTTAGCGCCAGGGATCTGATGGTGTCTATGGGAGCGGCTTATGTGTAGTTATGGGGCCAGAGAATCGTTAGGCCTTGTTTCGCTGGAGGTGCAGGTGTGGTGTTGGTGCGGAAGTATGGGGACGGTTTCAGGTCCGGTGGGTGAGATACAGGCTGAGTGTGTGGGCGAATGTGGTGTACGAGAGTGGTGTGTGGTCAATGTCAGACGCCTCGGAACTCTGGGGTCTTTTCAGGAGGCATGGGCGCTGTGTGAACTGCTGTGGAGGAGGGTACTCAGAGAGAATATGCGAGGCATGTCGTCATTGGAAAAGTTGAGACCTGGGGGTCAGTGAGAAATAATCGGCAGGTTGAGTGGCCAATACTCTGACAAACTGCTGTGATGGTGTGTGATTACTGAGGACGTGGAAATGTGACGTCATTAGGGGCTCTTGGATGTGCTGTGGTGCTGTTTGTAATGTGGAAACAGTGTAGCTTCAATAGCAATTAGTGGGGTGTCGCGTCATTCTGGACGTGCCGATGTGGCATCAGCAGGAACTATAGGGGACGTGTCGGAAGGTGGAGGAATTCTGTTGTCAGAGATAACATATGGGAAGTTGTGTGACCACTCGAGGTTGTGGGGTCATTGGGAATTGTGCTTATGAGTGGGGTCAGAGGAACTGCTGAGAGAGGTGGTCAATGGGGGGATTACGCAATCAGGGTTAATGGGACGCCGAGGCTGCAGGGGTGCATGCTGTTGGATCTGATGATATCACTGGGAGAAGCTGACAGAGATGATCAGATTCATTGCCATATGTTGATCGGGAAGAAGTAGATTTAGGAGGAGGATTCGATGATGTAGTGTGTGGTCTTTGGGTATGTGTAAAACGTGTGGAATTCATAATTTCAATGCGAAGGCACTGTGATGACGGAATGGACTCACTGGGATTTGTGTGGGAGGGTTCGGCACAGCAGGACGGGCTGCTGGGAAGACGCGTGGTTATTGAGAGCTGGCGGAGAAAGGGTGTGTTCAATTACAGAGCATGGTGAGGAGGAATAGTCAGTGGTGGAGAATTGTGGAGAGACCGGTTTCAATGGGTACAGCTGATGCTGAATCGTTAGGTAATTTGATGAGGCTAATGGAGGAGCTAATCTGTCTCTGGAGGCCTATATGATGCCGAAGGTGGGGTCGGTCTGTGTGGCCACTTGGAACCACGTGCAGTCAGTTGGAGAGTGCGGTGCAAGAGGTCTGTTTTATTATTGGGAGTCAAAATATAACATGACGCTGTCATCAGCGCTGAATTTCATCTGTCATATTCCCCATTAGTCCGACAACCTACCTAAATATCACAGTTATGCTCCTCCAAACTTTTCCCGCTCCATCTACTTTGACTCTACCCTGCAAATTTTCATAAAACCCTGGCAAATTCCTTCACAGTTTTTCATCTTCCACGGATAATCTAACCCTCGCTCCAATCTTTCCATATCACTGAAAGGTAATGCTCTTGGCATTCAATCACAAACAAGCGAAAATGTGCAGATGCTGGAAATCTGAGCAGCACACACAAAATGCTGAAGGAACTCAGCAGGCCAGGCAGCATCTCTGGAAACATGTACAGTCGACGCTTCGGCAGGACTTAAACCTCGGCTGTACTCTTTTCCGTAGAATCTCTTAGCATTCAATTTTGATGTTTATCGTTTAATTGGCAAGAGAAATATTTGCATTAATATTAAAGCTTAACGCTGATTTATTTTGCAAAAGCGAAGTTAAACGGGACACGTAGCTGTACTAAAGACAATGACCAATACAGAAACCAGTCATCTTCATATCAGTAAGTGACGGATGACTGCCGCCTTCCGGAATAGTTAGATTGCCGCTTGTTCTATTCGTTCAATGAGCTACAGGTCCGTCTCATTTGTTTTCATATCCCTCCTCAGACCGGTCAAGCCTGCAATTGTACCAGAAGTGGATCAGCTGCACGAACTTCCTTCTGAAACTTTCATATTGTCCTATTCACGAAATAAGGTGGAAATGCTTTTTACGTCATTTATTTAGCACACATGCACAACCAAGCAAAGGTTCTGGAAATATGAATCCAATGAAACAATATCCCCTGCCCACTTGGTCTGGAAAGTTAGTTCCACGACGACAGGGGATAGGGCAGGAACTGGATACTGATAGTGGATGATCAGCCATGATCACAGTGAATGGCGGTGCTGGCTCGAGGGGCCGAATGGCCTACTCCTGCACCTATTGTCTATTGTCTATTGACAGGTACATTTCATTTGGGACCTTGGGAAATCTCAGCTGTGCAAACCTACAGGCCGGTCTGCTCCAGTCCAACAACAACAACGACTTTCACTGCCAACTGATGTTTACAAGTGAACCTTTCACTTCATTTACCATTGGGATTTGATATCGTTGCCGCCTGTGTCGGCGATCCACACCAAGTAAAGGGAGGAAATGGATTGAGAGATTGAACAATGGCGATTGTAGAACAAGGCACCGGAAACATAACTGCAGGAGAGCGACTGACTCCGGAAAATCTGGATTTAATTTGTTTCATCTGTCTTCAGTGCCGCAGGAGTTCCATTGGTAATAATGACTGTTATACATTCTCCAGGTTTGCTCAACTTCTGTCCGTTTTAATCTGCGAAAACTGTGTAATGGAATTGGTTTACATGTATTGGCAACACACTAACACTCCCTAATTCCAAATACTACCCCTGCGGATAAAACTATTGAGGGGGTCTCCATTACCACTGACGGATCTTTTGCTCAAATTGTTGTATTTTTAATGGGGATTCTTCACTGACTGACATTTAGCGCCATCGATCACTTTGCAGCTCTATAGCAGATTGCGCCCGGATCATCTTACCGGGTGATCTTTGAAGTAGAATTATCAGGCGAGCAGGGGGGATACCCAGGAACTTCCAGTAGCTTCAGAATTTCAAATCTGTCTCCCTCATCAATATAAAAGTGAGACACGGCTTTGCCAGTTGGAAACGGTATTCTTACTGTTAGAAACAAATACGCAAATTCATCTATCTGCATTTTAAAGCAATAGTCAAACACTGATTTCAGCCAACAGTAGAAGTGAATTCTGGAATTTGCTGCACATCAGTTTTTAAACATCTTAATGGGAACTGAACGTACAACAAACCTGCCCTTTCTGCGACATTTTTTTTTACAAAAGGCCAAAATGAAATAAAGCGATACAACATATGGAGGATGGAAACACGAGGAAATCTGCGGATGTTGGAAGTTCAAGCAGCACACACAAAAATTGCTGGTGAACGCAGCAGGCCAGGCAGCATCTATAGGAGGAGGTACAGTCGACGTTTCGGGCTGAGACCCTACGTCAGGACTAACTGAAAGAAGAGATAGTAAGACATTATCCATTAGGCCACACAGTCCTGTTATGTGCGAAAGGCCGAGGGGGGAAATGGGGAACATGCTGACTGCTGCAAGGAGTTTCCACGTGTGGAATGGTCTCCTGACCGAGATAAAAGTACTCACATGCAGGGATTTCATCCCAGGTGAACATTCGACCATTGTTGCTAATATCTCTCCATTCATTCCTGCTTTGGGATGTTCTCTTAAATTCAATATTCTCTTTCTGTCACACAGAAAGGAACTCTAAAAGGCACACACCACTATCTTTTGCGGCTGCGTTATATTGTGGGATTGGAATAAGTGAAAATGGTCCACCACATTCAATACGTTATTGATAGAGTGAACTTGATCTCTTTTTTAGGTATTTCAGCCGTTGGTCTGGTATTACAGAAACAAGCAGCCACGTGAATGTAAGCAACACACATAAAAGTTGCTGGTGAACGCAGCAGGCCAGGCAGCATCTCTAGGAAGAGGTGCTGCCTGGCCTGCTGCATTCACCAGCAACTTTTATGTGTGTTGCTTGAATTTTCAGCATCTGCAGAATTCCTGTTGTTTGCCATGTGAATGTGTCGGGTAAGCGTTAGGGTGTTCAGATCTGCGGCTGCGCACAGCCGGGTGTGCCCTTCAACGCGTCATAATGTGGTAACTATCGGGTTATTGCATTTGCCCAAAACACGGAAAATCGTCATTCTCGAACCAGATGGCAAATTCTTATAATATCTGTTTACGAAATCGAGCAATATGATAACAAAGCTATTGAAATTTTATTTAATACAACATAAATTTATCTCATTTTACAACTCAAAACATTCACAGTTTCTCCGAGTTACAGAGCACGGATTCCATACTTATGCCACAGCAAGTCAATAGCGTTTAAGGTGCCTGCATTAGTTATTTCCATGTTTCCCGTGCTTGGCACAAATCTCTCTAAACTTTTCTTATCCACGTCCATGAATTCTGGTAAGCACGGCAAGGAAAGTTAATTGACATAAAATCTGAACACAAATGTTTTGATGATAAGTAGAGTCTGTAAGTGCTCTGAAGAAATTCAGAACTTAGAAACAAGAGAGAGTAGAGCAGATGGGGTGGCTGAGAGGTTAAGGTGATGGACTGCTAATCCATTGTGCTCTGCACGCCTGGGCTCGAATCCCATCCTCGTCGCGACATGTTTATCTGGGAGACTCTTTGTTGAATCTGTCACTTTAAAACATCCAAGCTCCAACTTCTGTCACAGGGACGCCAGACGGTTTATTATATAAGTCATGAAAAACAACATTCATCATTAGTTTACCGCCAAATTTGGCCTCAATGCCACAAGATATATTGTAGGAGCAGGATTAGGCTATTCATCTCATCGATGTTTCTCCGCTATTGCATCATGGCTGAGGCCTCACCTTGAGTATTGTGAACAGTTTTTGGTCCCCCATCTCAGAAAATATGTACTAACTTTGGAGAGAATCAAGAGGAAATTCACCAGGATGATTCCAGGAATGAAAGGGTTATCATACGAGAAACATTTGATGGCTCCGGGACTGTACTCGCTGGAATTTAGAAGGATGGGAGGGGGATCTAATTGAAACTATTTGAATGTTGAAAGGACTAGACAGAGTAGATGTGGAAAAGATGATTCCCATGGTGGGGGAGTCTAGGACAAGAGGGCACAGCGTCAGGATAGAGGGGCGCCCTTTCAAAACAGAGATGCGTAGAGATTTCTTCAGCCAAAGGGTGGTGAATTTGTGGTATATATTGCCACATCCAGCTGTGGAGGCCAGGTCGATGGGTGTACTTAAGGCAGAGATTGGTAGTTTTCTGATTGGACATGGTATCAAAGGATATGGGGAGAAGGATGGGGACTGGAGTTCATGAGGAGAGAAAAAAAGGATCAGCCATGATTGAATGGTGGAGCAGAGTCGATAGGCCAGATGGCCTAATTCTGCTCCTATGTCTTATAGTCCTGTGGTCATACATATTATCAGTCTCAACCCGTTTCCCTTGCCTTCTCCTCGTCACATTTGACAACCTTATCACCTGTCCACCTCCTCAACTGCCACTTTAAGTATGCCCAATTACTTGTCATTCATGGCTACTCGTGGCAATAAATTCCACAAACCCATAACTTCAAGCTACAGAATCTGCTTCTCTAAAGGGACGTCCTTATCTGAGGTTGTGCCTTCTGGCCCTCGACTCTAGCACTACATCAAAAGCCTCTCCAGGTCCATTCTAACTCGACCTGTCAATATTCGATAGATTTCAATGAGATCCCCGACTCATTCTTCCAAATTCCAGCGACCAAAGCCCACGGTACTAAAATATTCCTCGTACATAACTCTTTTATTCCGGGCATCATTCTCGTGACCGCCCTCTGGACTCTGTCCAATGCCGGCACATCCGTTTTAGATAAGGACCCGAACCGTTCACCATATTCCAACTGCGGCCCCACCGAAACCTTATAAAGGCTCAGCATTACATATCTGTTTTTATTTTCTAGTTCTCTCAAAATAAATGCTGACACTGCATTTACCTTTCTTATATCTGTCTCAAACTGGCAATTAACCTCTAGAGAATCCCGCACTAGGCCTCTGAACTCCTGTTACACCTCTTCTTTTCTGATTTGTCCCGATCAGAAAATAGTCTTTACCTTTATTGCTCCTAACAGAGCGTATTTCCATACAATTCCCTGCAGTACAGCCCATCTGCCACTTCATTGCCTACTCTCTTCACCTGTCCAAGGTCTTCTGCAAACTTTCTGCTTCCTCAAGACCATGTACCCTACAACCTATGTTTGGGCAACACACATAAAAGTTGCTGGTGAACGCAGCAGGCCAGGCAGCATCTCTAGGAAGAGGTGCAGTCAACGTTTCAGGCCGAGACCCTTCGTCAGGACTAACTGAAGGAAGAGCGAGTAAGGGATTTGAAAGTTGGAGGGGGAGGGGGAGATCCAAAATGATAGGAGAAGACAGGAGGGGGAGGGATGGAACCAAGAGCTGGACAGGTGATAGGCAAAAGGGATACGAGAGGATCATGGGACAGGAGGTCCGGGAAGAAAGACGGGGGGGGGGGGTGGTATCCCTTTTGCCTATCACCTATCCAGCTCTTGGCTCCATTCCTCCCCCTCCTGTCTTCTCCTATCATTTTGGATCTCCCCCTCCCCCTCCAACTTCAAATCCCTTAATCAGTCTTCCTTCAGTTAGTCCTGACGAAGGGTCTCGGCCTGAAACATCGACTGCACCTCTTCCTAGAGATGCTGCCTGGCCTGCTGCATTCACCAGCAACTTTTATGTGTGTTGCTTGAATTTCCAGCATCTGCAGAATTCCTGTTGTTTGCGTTTTTAAAATCTACGTTTGGATTGTCCGCAAATTTGGCCACAAAAGCACCAGTTTCATCAACCGGATTCATTGACATATGATGCCCTAATTCTGACTAGTCCCCTTTATTCTCACTGTCTGCCTCCACCCAGTCAGCCATTCATCTATCTATGGCGGTATCTTTACTGTATTATGAGGAACGTTTATCTTTTTTAGCAGACTCCTGTGCTTCACTTTGTCAACGACCTTCTGAAAATCCAAGTAAACAACATTCAGTGACTCTCCTTTGTTTATTCTGCTCCAATTTATCTCTCAGTATGTTTCGTTCCGCGCTCCACAGACCCTCGATGGACAAGGGAGGGAACTGCTGCAGGCAGGCACAAGAGAGGGCGCGCTGAGGTCAGAGTTCAGCTGCGGAAAATGCCTGAGAGGTCAAATGCCCTACTCTGAATTCAATAAACCAGCAGCCAGACCTGAGAATTAAGTGACCCAGTGAATTTAATGTCCCTAGTCTTTCCATCACTTACTGAAGAGATGTATCTATCAGTTAAGTATGATGGATGCAAATTCATCCGCGGGAAATGGCCGTGATGTCATATGATTGGTGCTGTGATTTGGTTACTTACTGTTTCCAGTAAGAACGGTCATCTGAAGGGGAAGGGCGCGCCTATGTTGCTGTCGCCTTTGACCGGTAGTTATCTCTGGGAAGTGTAATCTCGGCACAGCTGCTACTTTGCCGATTGCTGTAATGGTGCAACTGGGTGCAACTGTTGAAGACAGTTTTATTATCGGGCTGACTCTGAGACCAGTGCGGCTCCAGGCAGCTGGGCCAAAGTTAAAACCAGGAGAGGGAAAATGTCTCGTGTTCAAAAGGGGAAAAAAATGAAAAATGTGTAATAGTTCATGATATTTCACAGCGTCCTTCCTTCTGCTGCCTCTGAGTAATACCTCCACAGCGGACTTCGCCCTGAGCTGTGACTGGAGTTTATAGTGTGACAACAAACTGGTCCCAAGCTGAAGAATAAATCGAAGCGCCGACACCAACCGAATCGAACCAACTGCAGGTTGCGATTCCTCTCTGCAGTAGACCAATTTTTCTAGAGAAAACGTGGCCACTGCTATGGTGCTCTGAATTAATAATTTTTGACTCGGAACACATGTTACAAAGACTCATTGATGTAAAATGAGTATTTGCGTGTTTGAAGAAAAGTGTGATGAAACAAGGTGTAGCGTAAAGGGTGAAGTTCAGGTTATGAGTGTGTTATCATCTGAAGGTGTGTTCAAGGTGTGTTTACCTACTGTTAGGGTCCATAAAATTTTAACGAGTTTATTCGCTGAAGCAGGTCTAAGGTCGCTGATACCACAGAACACATTGACAGATGAAAGATCCAGCTAATTTTATGTTCAGGAGTTTTCTATCGACCTCTGACGCAGAACGGTAAGTGTATGTATAAAATAAATTAGACATCAGGCAAATTCACAGGCGAGAATGGTCGTAATTTGATATGATTGCTGCTGGGATATGGTAACGTGTTTCCAGTGTGTGCGTAGTAAAGTGAAGGAGAAGGGGGTTCTTAATCTGCTGTCGACTTTGACCCGTAGCTATCTGGGAGAGGTGATAATCTCGGCATGTTTCTCCCCAGCTGGCCCATTACTCCAATAGACCACCATCAGACAACTGCTAAAGCTGGCTGTATAAACGGGCTAACTTTAAGATCAGCGCAAGTCTACGCGATGGGAGAGCAGTTAAGGCTGGAGAAAGGAAGGATCCAGTGTTCATAAATATATATATATTCCAAAGGCAAAATATATGATCACACCTAACAGAGTTCTTCCGTCTGCGGTGCCTGTGCAGTAAACACGCAGCGGTCTTTGCCCTGAGCTGTCACTGGAGTTTATAGTCTGGCAATAAACTGGGCCCAGGGTGAATAATAAATCAAAGCGCCGACACCAACCGAATGGAACCAGGATGCGGGTTGTGATCGCTCTCTGGAGCAGATCAAATTTTCCAGTGGAAGTTACTCATTGCAATTGTGCACTGTCGTAGTAGCTCGGGTTGGAGCCGTATGTTAGAAATGCGCATTCAAGCGATACAAATGCTTTAACATGAGCGTTGTGGAACAGGATGTGGCGTTACGTGCTGAAAAGTGTGCTGTTTGGATTTATGAGCGTGTTATCAACTGACCCTTGCTCAGGGTGTGTTCCCTCACAGTTAGGGCACATAAAATTCAGCTCAAACACGAGGAAATCTGCAGATGCTGGAAATTCAAGCAACACACATCGAAGTTTCTGCTGAACGCAGCAGGCCAGGCAGTATCTCTCGGAAGAAGTACAATCGACGTTTCAGGCCGGGAGCCTTCGTCAGGACTAACTGAAGGAAGAGCTAGTAAGAGATTTAAAAGTGGGAGGGGGAGGGGGAGATCCAAAAAGATCCAAAATAAAATTCAGCTGCTTCGATAGGCTGGGACCAGACTCAGGAGTTGAGCACGAGGTAAGAACAGAGACTATACGGGGAAAAGTCACGGTGTTTCCATGCGCCCATTCGTTGCGGCAATGCGTCTAGTGTTACTACCAGATCAATACGGTCTCTAAAATCGCACGGCTTGTTGGATCTGGTTTTTTTTTGTATGCGTATTTTTTTTTTAGCAATAACGGGGTACAGCAAGCAACGGTATTTAATATAAATTTTCTCCAAGTAAATTCACTGGCTGTTGACAAAAACATACCGAAGTGCAGACACGGTGGGCGCTTTATTATGTTCGTTCTGTACCTAATGAAGTGGAAACTGAGTGTATGTCCGGGACCTTCTGCTACTGTTGCTCGTCCAGTTCAATGCTCGGTATGTTACCCGTTCAGTGATGCTGCACTGCACACTACTTTTATAACGTGTGCATATTTGATTTGCTGCTGCTTTCCTATCAGACGGAATCAGTCTGGCCAATCCCCTTGATCTCTCTCATTAGAGCGGGTTCTCGCCCAGATAACTGCCTGTTTCCGCCTGGCCGGTCTCCCTGATCTCTCTAATTAGGGCGATGTTCTCGCACACTTGATTTTTTTTTTTTTTTTTTGTCTTTTGTTTTTTGCATGATTCTCTGTAAACGGAACAATTTGTGCGTGAATGTCCCAGGAGCTGAATAGTTTCTGAGATATTGGCACCAACAATCCTCCCACGGTCAAAGACACTTCGATCACTTTTGTTCCCCATCTTGAAGTTGCCCCTGAACACCCTTCATACGTATTGACCATGCCTGCATGTTTTCATGTTTTAAGCTGCTGCCACATGATTCACTGGATCGCATTGACGAGCTGGTATACATATCCACCGAATAGAGTGGCTAATGGTTGTATTTCCTATTCAGACGGCCCTCCCCTATCTCTAATATGAGCATTTATGAGATCTGGACCTAATTATTCCCGATGCCCCTCTTTTCAAAAACATAGCCAATTAACGGTCCAATTCTGTGCGAGGCGTCGCGGCATAAAACCATAAAATATAGGACCAGAAGTAGGTCATTCGGCCCCTCGATTCTGCTCCGCCATTCAATCGTGCGCTTCTCCACTTCATCCACTCACGCCCACTCCCTCGCTTTCACCCCAAAACCTTTAATGCCCTGGCTAATCAGGAACCTGTCTATCTCTGTCTTAAATACACCCAGTGACTTGGCCTCCACAGCCGCTTGTGGATTTCCACAGATTTACCACCCTCTGATTAAAGTAATTTCTCTGCATCTCAGTTCTAAAAGGACGTCCTTTAATCCTGAAGTCATGCCCTCTTGTCCTAGCATCCCCAACAATTGGGAAATAACTTTGTCATCTCTAAACTTTTCAGTCCTTTTAACATTTGGAATGTTTCTATGAGATCCCCCCTCATTCTCCTGAACTCCAGGGAATACAGCCCAAGAGCTGCCAGACGTTCCTCCTACAGTAACCCTCTCATTCCTCGAATCATTCTACTGAATCTTTTCTGAACCCTGTTCAATATCAGTATATCCTCTCTATCATAAGAAGCCCAAAATTGCACAATATGCCAAGAGTGGTCTTACGATTGCCTTATAGAGCCTCAACATCACATCCCTGCTCTTATAGAAACCATAGAAACTGCAGCATAGAAACAGGCCTTTTGGCCCTTCTTGGCTGTGCCTAGTCATTTTCTGCCTATATTCTACACCTCTAGAAATGAATGCCAACATTGCATTCGCCTTCTTCACAACCGACTCAACCTGCAGGTTAACCTTTCGGGTATCTTGCACAAGGACTCCCAAGTTCTTGGCATCTCTGCATTTTAATGCTTTCCCCATCTAAATAACAGTCTGCCCGTTTATTTCTTCCACCAAAGTACATGATCATACACCTTCCAACATTGTATTTCATTTGCCAATTCTTTGCCTATTCCCCTAAACTATCTAAGTCTCTCTGCATGCTCTCTGTTTCCTCAACACTGCCCATTCCTCCATCTATCTTTGTACCATCGGCAAATTTAGCCACAAATGACAATAAAAGAGGACTGTGTGTCCTCATAATCTAATCTAATCTAAATCCCTTAATACCATAGTCGAAATCATTGACATACATCGTAAAAAGTAACGGTCCCAGCACCGACCCTGTGAACTCCACTGGTAACCGGCAGCCAGCCAGAAATGGATCCCTTTATTCCCACTCTTTGTTTTCTGCCGACCAGCCAATGCTCCATCCATACTAGTAACTTCCCTGTAATTCCATGGGCTCTTACCTTGCTAAGCAGCCTCATGTGCGGCACCTTGCCATAGGCCTTCTGAAAATCCAAGTACGCCATTTCTACTGCATCTCCTTTCTATATCCTGCTTGTAATTTCTTCAAAGAATTGCAGTGGGCTTGTCAGGCAGGATCTTCCTTTCAGGTAACCATGCTGGTAACCATGCTGGAAACCATGCCTGTCTTGTCATGTGCCTCCAAATCTCATCCCTAACAATCGATTCTAACAACTTCCCAACCACTGATATCAGGCTAACAGGTCTACAGTTTCCTTTCTGCTGCCTCCCACCCTTGTTAAGTAGCGGAGTAGCATTTGCAATTTTCCAGTCATCCGGTACAATGCCAGAATCTATCGATTCTTGACAGATCATCGTTAACGCCACCGCAATCGCTGGAGCTACTTTCTTCAGAACCCGTGGGTGCATTCCATCAGGTCCAGGAGATTTATCCA